>NW_017728931.1:40456338-40500611 GCF_001723895.1 Crocodylus porosus
AGTGGGTGTGGGGCCTGACATACTTTCAGCTGGCAGGGGCTTCAGTGGCATAGTCCTGGGGTTCACGTGGTGGTGTTGGGCAACAGGTGCCCACAATAGTGGGGCACAGTGCCTGGGCTGGCAAGGGCCTCAGTGGCACAGCCCTGGGTTCTTGGGGCAGCTCTGGATTGGCAGGGAGCATCCAGTTTAGCCCTGGGCTCTGAAGGCTCAGGGACAAGCTGGCCTAGGCTCTCTGGAAGCAGCTCCAGGCTGGCAGGGAGCATGGGGAGTTAGGCCTGGGATCTGGATGCCTCCACCAGGCATCTGGTTCTGCCACTAAGCTTCTGCAGCTAGCTGCCACATCATGTGGCTCATCAGCAGGCAGGAGTCTGGCCCCCTGCTGGCTTAGCTGACCAAGTGCAAATTGTGCCCATGTCACTATCCCTATGTGCATTTAATTGTAGTTATTTACTATAACATAGGATAGTACTTGTATCTGACAGGACTATCCTATGCCAGAGTAAATTAGTTTACCGTGCCCTAATAGTGCCATATGTGTAGATGGTGATGCTTTACTGTGAAACAAATTACTCTACTAAACAATAAAGCATATGTGTAGACATGCCTAGTGGACATGTCTACACAGGCATTAATGTGCAGTAGTTACTGCACATTTAGTTTAGTACTTTTAATAACAAATAGTAATTAAATGCAGAGTAACTGGCACTACTGTGCAGTAGCACCAGTGCATGCATTTTGGGTACCACTAATGCACAGTAGTAGACTAGACATAAAAAAAAGTTCTTTACAGTGCTAGTGTCCAGGGTCTGGAACAGATTCCTCCCCAAAAGTGGTACAAGCACTTACTCTGGACTCTTTCAAAAAACATGTGGATGCTTTTCTTGCTGGGGTCACTTGATCCCAGCTGACTTCCTGTCTATGGCAGGGAGGCTGAACTTGATGATCTCACAAGGTCCCTTCCAACCCTTAATGTCTATGCAATCTTTGAAATTCCACTGCACATTAGTGCATTAGTATGAGTTTTGCCCACTGCACTAATTTGCAGTAGAAGTAGCCGACTGCACTCAAAGCATCTTGTGTAGACACACACAGTGTGTGATAATCACTGTTATCTATATTAACATAGTGAGAAAAGTAGATATTTAAGCAAGCCGTGTCACAGTCAAATCAATAAGAAAAGGTATGAATGACTCAAGGGACTGGTAATTGAATACTGAGACTTTTTTTCCTAGATTACCAATATAAACCTATTAAGGGTCAATGTTATCGAAAGTGTTTGCAATCTGGTTAATTGCATAGGGATTACCCCTACTTGTAGGTTAATTAATTACTTTTTCTCTTCTGTAGAATGCTGCAGATTATAGGGTGGGCCCATTTAGATTTGCCATGTAAACTATAGAAACATAGCATCATAGAGAAGTAGGGCTGGGAGGGACCTCCATAGGTCTTGTAATCCAACCTCCTGCCTTAGACAGGATCACCCTATTCAAACCATCCTATGCAAATCCATAATCTAAGCTCTTAGTAAAACTAAAGTCAACCCTGACACAAGCACAAGGCATAATACCCTAGCCTGCCACAGCTAAGTCATGGGTACCACAGGTCCTTGGGAAAATGTGATGGACCTGAAGTCCAATGAAGCAAATCTATTGGGCTTTGGATTAGGATTTATACTACTCAAATGAGGAAGAATTAGGCATACTTGCAGGAAATAAAAACTATAGAAGAGGCCCCAGAGCACTGGTAATGTATGTGAGGTTCTTTTTCTGGACTTTTCATTCCAGGAGAAAGATAGTTAAGACACCAAATCCTGAAAGATTACTCATGCAGGACATGATGGATTTGTGTTTGTCTGTGTTTGTGTTTGTATTTCTATTGCACACCAGAACCTCTATTTTGTTTTTTGATGTCATTTTGGTTGCAAAACGGATCTGTATACTCCGTATTGTTCTTGGGCATCCAGAAAGTGTCAGGAGAAATTCTGACACTTGTCAGAAGGCTAATAATAGTTTATTAAACATCCATGCTCTTCTTTCATAAGCATATTTGCAAAAGACAGGAAACTGGGAAGGATTGTGAACACACTGGAGGATGGGAACTCATTTCAAAAGGATCTCAACAGATTGGAAAGATGGGCTGGAGATAACAGGGTGAAGTTCAATGAAATGCAAGGTGCTACACCTTGGAAAGAAGAATAAAAAATACAAATACAAAATGCGTGACAGCTGGCTGAATGGCAGCACTACAGAGAAGGATCAGGGAGGCTTAGTAAATCACAGACTCAGTATGTATCTGCAGCATAATGCACCCACATAAAAAGTGAATACAATTTAGGTGTGCAACAATAAAAGCATTGGGTACAACACACAGGATCGGATAGTGCCTCTCTGTTCATCATTGCTTAGGCCTCATCTACACCATTGTGTTCAGTTTTGGACTCCACAATTTTAAAAGGATGTGGAGAAGTTATAGAGAGTCCAGAGGTGGGCAACAAAGATGGGGTTCTAGAAAAGGTGGAAAGTACTGGGGGTTTTGAACTTGAGCCTTGGGGCCTAAGAGCAGTTTGACCATGAGGTCTTACTTCTGTGAAGGGATGGCATATAGGAAGTATGTGACCAGGTATGTTCAGGAAGGCCCAAATGACAAGATGATAGCCAGACTAAGACAAGTTTATAAGCACATAGGCCTATGCTGGTGACATTCAAACATGGCATCCTGAGGAGTTTCCAGTAGGGAAAGCTGTACCAGGAGCATGATGGAGAAAATCACTGAGCAAAATGTATGCTAGTTTCATTTGGGCAGACTTATCATGAGTGACTAAGGAAGTGGAAGATCTGTGGCCCCTGACCCAATCCAGCCAGATCTACCTTCCCTATCCACTTCACAAGCATGAATTTCCAGATTTGTGTAGGAACTACAAGTATTCCTCACTTAACATCATCCCAGTTAACGTTGTTTCATTATGTCACTGATCTATTAGAAAACATACTTGTTTAAAGTGGCACAGTGTTCAGTTACAATGTTGCTTGGCCACTGCCTGCTAGTAGGTAACTACTTCGACATAACTGGATTCACTTGACATTGTTTTGCTTCAAGTCTCATTTTTCAAGAATGTAACTAAGATATTAAGGAAGGAGTAGCTGTACCATGGAGCCTGAAACAAAGAGAAACATGCGTTAAAGGTTTCTCATTCCCAAGGGAAGTTGGAGATCCATGTCCACTAATAACTTTTTCCCACTATCCCTTGCCACTATCAATCTATTCAAATAGTTAAGTTTCAGGACACAAAGATAATTTAACGTGTTGTCTGCTTTATTGCATGAAGATAGACAAGAGTCTAAATATATTGATTACTGAATGGTCATCATACAAGTACAATTTTGACCAGTCAAATTATTCAATGAAGAGAAACAGCAGATCAGGTGAGCAACCACATTTTATGGTTATTTATGCACAAAATTAAGATTCCACCCCGAAAAGTTGAAAGAAGGGAGCTAATGTGGATTATTCATTCCACATAAATCCGAAGACTAACACTAGTCAATAAAAAGAAACATTTAGATATATCCCATAAGAACATCTATAAGTATGCACATCCATCAGTATATATCATCACATATTAAACCACGTCTCTACCTGCAAATGTGTATCTGAATAATAAAAAGTTGCTATTTAAATAACTATTGCATTTCATATGCATATACATAATCATGAATGCATACGCATTCCAGAGTAATGTAACAAGACTCTCAGAAGTGATCCAACTCCCCACTCCACCCCAGAATTAATGAAAATACTTCCATACACATCAGCAGGGATCCTGGTTTTCTCTATTTAAAAATCACAAATTCTCCAATTAAAAATAAAAACATAAATTCCCTGATTACAAAACTCCAAATCCATATGTTTCCACAATTACAATGAAACACCACTATATATATGGATATGTTCTCGTATCCCCCATGAATAACAAAATCCACGAAGGCACTGTGTTCATGAATGCAGTGCCCCCAGCAGCTGGAGGGTGGGGCACGGCTACGGCAGCGACAGTGGGAGCACGGTGGTGGAAGCACAGCGGTGTCACTGGGAGCCCGGCAGCAGCAAGCGCAGAGCTCCTGAGGAGCTCCTGTAAGTGTATAAAGCATATTTAAAATGCAGGTTCAGCATTCGCGAATATTTGAAACTGCGAATGCTGAACCCGTGAATAGCGAGGGTTTCCTGTATCGGTGCTGGTTAAACACAATGTTTTATTGACATATTTACCATTTTAAAGCAATTTGGAAGCCTACCAGTGCCTCAATCACTATAATAAAAATAAATTCTAAATACCAATTGATCTTGGGTTTTTTATCATGGAAAATCAAAGCTCTTCCTGCCCCTTTTGCTCACCAGGATGCAGGTCCAGCTGCAGCTGTTCTCCCTCCCCACCCCAACCCATTACTTTGTGGTGCTGAGCAGCCCTTCATATGCTTTTGCCCTACCCATACTATTGCCCCTCAGTCATGACCCACAGACCCCTGGCCTTGCTAACGCTCCTCACTCCCCACCCACAGACCCCTAAGCCCTGCTGTTGCCCCTCAATCCCCACCCACAGCTCCCCCCCCATCTCTGCCCCGGCTCCCCACCCATAGCCAGAGGAGGCCCCCAGCTGCCAGGGCTATTTAGCCAGGGACCTGAGTCTGCAGTTCCTTGCCCCCACCCCCACTCCAGCAGTGCTTGAGCCCCAGCTGTTGCCCATGGTGGCTGCTGTGGCTGGAGCAGAGCATAGAGCCCAGCTCCTCCTCCCCCACAGACAGCATGGTAGGAACAGAGCCCATGGGGAGGGCAGATGCAAGCTGCCCACTGTGGGCTTAGGGCCTTCTGCCCCTGCTGCTCTCCCCTCTGGGGCCTCCATGGCCCAGTGGGCAAGACCCACTGCAGGGAAGGGAAGCTTGGTGCTGCTGCTGGGAGCCCAACACCACCTTGGCATGGTGCTCCCTGCTCACCAAGCAGCAGCAGGGGCACAACTCCATGCTACCATCCCTGCTGCTGCCCCGCTGGCAGGGGGCACCCTGCCATAATGGCATGGGGCTCCTGGTGGCAGCACTGAGCTTCCCTTCCTCTCTCTGCCCTGTTACATCACATCTGACCCATCAGGCTGTGGACACCCCTGGGGTGAGGGCAGTAGGACAGGGAGCCCCAAGCCTGCAGCCACAAGCCCACATCTGCCTCTACCCCATGCACAAATCTGGGGGGCACATGCCCCCTATTCCCTGCTGGAAGTGTGTGCAGTGGTGAGGAGCCAGCCCCCTGGATGAACTCCCTGCAGCTCCTTCCCACTCCCCAGCCAGGCCCTGCAGCCACACATTCCCACCTTGGTCCTAGACCCTAGGCCCCATGCACCACCCCAACTGGGCATTGCCCCCAGGGCCAGCCCTGCCCAACTCCCTCCCTCCCTCACTATGGGGGCCTCAATCCCAGCCCCCCAGGCTTACCTGTGGGGAGCTGTCCTCATGCTGCCTGCCTGTCATATGCATGTGGGCACGTGCACATGCATATGGCATCCTCTGCCTGATTGCCCTCTTCCCACTCCCCCCAGCCCCTTGCAAGCTGTAATTCTGCTAGCCTGCAAGGGGAAACCTGCCGTTCCTTGCATTTTTTTCTTTAGAGAAGAAAATCTGCATTTTTCTCCTTAAAAAAAGAAAATCCACATTTTTCTCCTTAAAATGAGAAATCCATCTTTTTCCATGTTTTTCTATGACAAACTGAAAACCCATATCCCTGCACATCAGGCTCATGGGTCATGCATTTTCAGCATTTTGCTCATGGTTAAATGTGTGAGTCCTAGTCAGAATAGATTTTGGAAATGTATCTCTTAAAGAAGAGGGTTGCCTTTTTGGTTTAGACTTTAATTTAAGGAGCAGCCTTGAGTTTTACTAAGGAGCGACTGGTGAGCTGCACAATGTTGTTATTGCAGGTGGTACCTTCTCCAGCAGGCTGAGAATGGAACAATTTGTGGCAAACTTACCATTTCAGCCCAGCTTGAACGGGCTTGGAAAATCTTCATTTTGACTGGTGGAGCCCATCCACCAATCAGGAAAGGGCTGGGCAGGGCTGACCCTTGAGGAGGGGGTTGCAAAGAGCCTCCCAGACCTGATTGAAGCCAGCGTTCTGCAGGTCCAGCAAGCCTTCAGAGGCGGAGACTCCAGAGTGAATAAAAGGCACTGTGTGCCTAGCACACGGCAGATGTGTTGAGGGACAGAGAAGCTGGCAGAGCTAAGAAAAGCTGGGGAGAGCTACCCAGTGGGTGGAAGCAGTAGCCCAGAAAAGCCCCAGAAGACTCCCTTGGTAGGACTAGAGCAATGAACAGCTTTGGCTACTGCCTCAGTCAGTGCACAGCATGGTACACAGGGCAGATCCTGGGAACTGTGGGAGGCAGTTCAGGTCCCTGGACACTTGATGCACATAGCGGTGCATGGGGCTACCAAACCCTGGGGAGCTGCACATGGTGGCTTGGGTCTGTTACCCTTGGTGTGCAGCTGAGGACCTCAGTGCACACAACAGTAAACAGCCACCAGACCCTGCTACCCTCAGTGTGTGGCTGAGGACTCAGTGCACGTGGCAGTGCATGGCATCCCAAACCCTGGGAGCAGTGCCAGGCAGCTTGGTTTTACAACTCCTCCCCAGCATGAGTCTGGGCACCCAGGAGGTGCCAGTGCAGTATAACATAGGTCCAATGGGGCCTGGGTTTCAGGACCTACAAGAGGTGGCCTGAGCCCCAACAGAGGACAGAAGGCAGGGCCCTGGGTGGCCCTGATGACGCACCCACGGCTCCAGGAGCCCCTCCCCATCTGCTCCCTGGATTCGTGAGTAACCAGGAAACAGGTCCCGACAGGGGAGGAACCCTGAGAGGACAGTCAGAGGGATCAGGGGCTGAGGAGGTACTCGCACCCTCCCTTTGCTGCACCTAGGAGTGGTGCAAGGGTTTGGCACCCTAGGGGGGCACCCTAGGGGATCACCCAGTGGTTTCAGCCACATGAGTACCTGGAAATGGGGACTGGCACCTCATATTTTGTAAACAGTCATTTATATATTGTTATCCTTTAACGTGACCTGGGTTATGTCATCTATTTGAGGTTTACCTGTATCTACTTGTTGTTATTGTTCTTGCCTGAACTTGGCTGTCAATAGTTCATCTGCCTCCATTGTACTTACCTGTTGCAGATAGCTGCTTACCTGCAGGGGGACGCATGCCCTTTGAGGAGGTGGACTTTTGGGGCCTCTGATTGTAAAGCATAACGGGATTTGGTGATTTAGATATTGTATATATTTACCATTACTCTCTTATAAGTCTGTAAATATTGTTACCTGTATACTAATAAACCTATAAATAGTTAAACTGGTGGGTCCTGGGCTGACTCTATAGAGAATAGAGGACATTGGTCTGCAAAACAGACCCCTCTCGCAGCACTCCTGCCTGGCCACCTATCCCCTCCATTGAAGGGGTAGAGCATATACTAGGGTGCACCTGGGTTGCAAATTTAACCATTTCAGAAAAGGCAAAAATGCTTGTTTTGTACACAGGTCCATTGCACTATGTGGTACTTTGCCACTCTTTCCTTTTACTGATTCACAGCATCAGGATAAAATGATGAGACAAAAAGAACCTCATATAAATGTATTGAATAGAACGGCAGAATGAGTTGGCTCTGGAGAATCCTGCATGTTCAAGCAATTTTGTCTTTCTCTTTTTCCTGATGCTAATTCTGTCTGGTTTCCAATCTATAATATATCATTGATATGGAGATTAAAGAATGTTTGGAGATCAAACAAAAAGTCAAAGTACTTGAACTCTTTTATTCTTCCTTGCCTGCACCAAGTCTTTACTTGTAAAGTAAAGCTAGTTACCTTTACACTACACAAATAAAACTAGTGCCTGAAACCAAAGATGAAAATAGGTTTGACTATTATTATTGTAGCCATAAGAAACTAATGGATCCTTCAACCTGTGTCTGGATTCATAATATGCATACGTTTGCACAGTTAAAACTGTGGTTCAAAATATGATCCTTCTCACCTGCAAAAAGCAGTTCTTTCAAATGGGCAAAATAAGGGAACAAGCAGTGATGCCCTGAAAACACTTAGCAGCACCTGCATGCAATGTTTGTGAAAGAGTTAGCAAATGACGGGTGCAAGATCCTACTGACATAGAGATAAGCTAATTCACATATATTGAGCTGGTCAGTGACATCTTGTACTTCTTTCCAGTCAAAGCCTATTAGGTATTAAAAACATACTAGTATGTCATATTTCATAATTTGGGTAAACCAAAGGGGGGTTTTTTGTCTATAAGTGGGTAAAGACACCACAGCTGTAATGCAAAAATGTGTCAGAAAAATGCGTGAGAGACAATCACAAAAACAAGAAGAGCAAAACAAAACGTTATGGGAAAAATGCATGGAACTATCTATGGGGTATTTCCAAATAACAAAGCCATATAATGACATGCTTTGATAGATATGTGTCATTCAAACATCAATTACAGGACAGTATTGTGACCCATAGCTCTTCAGTGGACTTTATAAGAGGGTTCTTATAATAAAAGCTTGTCTTTGGCACAACAAGCTAAGAGCATGAAGAAGCATTAAAGATTTTAGTGTGTCTGAAAACTTTTCTTGACTTTTAGTTCTTCCTGGCCTAATTGTGCAAGAGACTGTGGATGCATTCCCTGGAGTATTTATTGCTTCTACAGATATTTTGTGGATTCTTGCTGGAAAGCACTATACCCACTAGGACAGTGAAGCAGCATGCCTTCAATGGACCTTTCACCTGGAAGATGGAGACACCACTTGGCTAAATTAAAAGCTGGAGATAGTATACAGATAAGGAATAAAAGTACATTTAATTTACTGGATATTATTTTTCAGAGCAAGGCGGTGTCTGAGATGGAGCACCTAGTAACAGCCTGCTTAGTCTTATGCTAAGACCAAGGTTCAAAAAACATTCAGTACATTCTGAAATTCTTGTTAAAACAGGGATGGAGTTATGCAAATGTTTAATATTAAGAACATGCTTAAAGTCTGGCACATACTTCAGTGCTTTTGAACTGGGGCCAAGGGCAGTAGGAGAAGCTAGAGGTTTTCCCAAAAACTTGACACCATACAAAACAAGATTCTGGAAAACGGTTTCTCCTGGTGTGACTGAGAACCACAGTAAAGGCTCCAGTGCAGATTTCAAGAACACCTTAAAACTATGGGCTGATAAATGCATGCAGGAATGCAACAAGCTTCTTTGAGAGTTGCATTCTGCTTCCCTTACGCTAACCTCCAAGTGGAGTAATTGATATTAATTAGTGCTGACGAATTAGTATTGACTGGAGTGTTATTCTACAGCGTTTCTGAAGCTCTTATAAGAAAAATGCAAGAGCCCAGCCAAGATTCCACATTGTTTAACAACTAGCCATAGGATGCCACAGTCTGTCAACCACAAACGTCTGCTGAATAGCTTTGGCCACTGGAGCATAGAGTACTTAAGACTGGCATAAGATAAAGGGAGAAAAGGAAATATTCAGAAAGACATTATGAGAGGACAGCCAAAATAAATGGATGTAAACCACAGGCAAACACACAAAGCCTGTTGTTCTGTGCCATTTTGGTTTGTTATATCACTTAGATCCTACTAAGGTAGGTCCCATCAGCAGGGTTTCTGACTACCTCACAATCAGTGAACTTTTTCTTCTTAGTTAACAATGCCTCTTTGATCTGATCCAGAGCTGGAGACTGGAACCAGGAATCTCAGATCTCAGCCTCATGCTTTTAATTACAACATCAGGCTTCACAAAATGAATCACAGTTTTTCCACTTATAGAATATTTCCACTGGATGATGCTGAGTTGGTAAAGAAGTCATGTGATATAGTATGTAATGGCATGACAGACATCCTGAGTTTGCACACAGAGGGAAGAGAAAGTAAAATCTCTGTGGTGCTTATGCATTCATTAATGCTTCACTGAGTTCAGGGAAGGAGATGTAGCATGCCTTGATGCTTTTTTGTTTTACCATTCAGCTAAAATAGAAAGCTACCTTCATATTGTTTAGTCCAGGGATTGACAACCTTTTGCTGGCATGGGTCACACTTTGTGACCCTCTGTAGACCTGAAATCTCTGCTCCAGTCCCCCAGAAAGGTCAGCTGCTCACCTTTACCCTCATCTTTGATCCCCAACCCCCCTGCAGTGAGGGTAAACACATACATGGCAGAGCAGAAGGCTCTGCAGCGGGGGAAAGTGTTGTGAAGCTCCATGCCACTAGTTCCCCATGTCAGATCACATCATAGCAGGCCAGATTGGACTTCTTGATGGGCTGGATCTGGCCCACGGTTATAAGTTGCTGACCCCTTGTTTCCTGCACTGTCCTGAAAACCCAGCAGGGAAAAAAGTTTGTCACACCAACCTTATGTTGCATTGGACAAAGAAAGAGTTTCGATTTGAAGGAGGAAAGTAGGAAGAGCTATTTTTCCTCCATTTTACTTGAACACACCCTCATCACATCAGGGTAGCACTCCAGAAGGCAAGTTTGATGTTCAATACCACTCCAGAAGCTGCCCGGAGAATAGACACAGCAAGCGAAAGGAGCATTCAAGAACCATAAGAGGAATCACGGCCATTAAATTTATCCTGAGACTGGGGGGGAAAGCGGGAATAGAAACCAAACTCCTTCATTATTTCACTAGGAGAAAGGAAAAAATTATGGGCCAGGTCCACAAGAGCTGCCAATCCAGAGAAACACAGAAAAGACTAGCCCTATGTGTATATAGGATTTGGGTTCCATGATAGCTCTGTGCTAATTCAGCAACTACCCACTCTCAGCTGCTGCCAGGGTGGCCGCCTTTAGAATAATAATAGCAAAGTTTTACCAGGAAGAGACACTTATTGATCCTGCTTTGAGCAAGCAGTACCGCCTGGGGATGCATAACTTTTGTAGCCTTATCTCTCTGGGGCTATTGAGGTAATGATGTCCACTTCTCTGGCCTCACCACTTCCCACTTACTCCCTTTCTGCTCCATCCTCTGCTTTGCTCTTTTGTGGAATTAAACCAGGGCCTCCTTTACCACAGGTGAGTGCCCTAACCACTAGCCAATTGAGTTGCCCTTGTTCTGTGGTTCAATTAAAATGGATTTGTGCAGAGCTGAACACCTCCAACAGAAGATGCTTAAAGGCTGAATTTGTAGCCAAATGATCAGGAAACTCAACTGGGATGCAGAAGATGCATATTCAAATCCCAGCTTTGAATCAAACACAGCAAAAAATCTGAACCAGGAGTTCCTGAGTATGACGTGACCGGGCCATGTGGCTCTGGTATACTATGGGAGCAATGACTTCCTTTTCTTTCAGAGTTGCTCATAAAACAGAATTGTTGTTTTCAAAAGCCTGAACTTCAGATGCATTTCACCGTTTAGGGTGGCTCCAGCAACAAGCACCTTTCATCTGCACTACCAGGGACCATTCCTTTGAATGGGTCCATTTTTGTCCCAGAGATCCTCTGAAAAGCAATCAGTGGAGACTACTTGTGTAACTAAGTCTTCACCATTATGACTAAGCACTATAGACCATTGTTTGCATCTGGATCCACATTTCAGGACTGAAAGAACAAGGCATCTTGTAAATCATGACTGAAGTGCATTAACAAAGCATTTGCTTGAACTGTGCACATCTCCAGCTAATGCTATCAGGAATGGCTCTTCCTTCTCTTTATTTGTGTTTTGTTTTCAGTCAGCAATTTGTGTTAAGTATTTCTGAGCTCACTCCATGCCATCCTGTGGGACATATTACCTCACATGTAAAGGTTTACCGGTATGTCCTCGCGGGTGAGCACTCTGCAGAGGTCACTCTAAAAAAGATTGCTATGAGATACTGACAGAGCAGAAAGGAATTGAAATGGTAATAGGGACAGCCATGATCCCTTATCCTCTGGCCATGAAGCAGTGTACTGCAGCTTGTTTATTGAGTTACAGATTATCAGCAAAGTGCTGCCATTATGTCCAAGGAATGCTTTTTTACAATAAAAAAGCCAAGCAACCATAATTGCTATCATTATAACAGTATAGCCTGGCTTCCTCTGGATTACACATACTGTACAGCAGAGCAATGTCTCTTATTATGATCCAGAGCTCACTGAAGTTAATGGGAGTCTTCCTACTGACATCAATGGGTTTTAGATTAGAACCTAGACAAATAGGAGTAAAGACTCAAAAGGGTTCACAGTGAGTAAGATGTGCAAAAATACCATTCTTCATTGCACATACACTACATTTTTCAGAGCTAGAAGCCTAAAATTAAGCTTCTAAACAAAAAATGGCTTTAATATCGGGTTGGTTAACCACAGGGCTTGGAGTGTTTATCCGTAATGACAACACTCAATGATACACCGTAAACATTAGCCCTGTACTGCCAAAGGAATAGGCTAGATTAGCATTTCTAGCTTCTGTGAATCAATGTTGAGGGGTTCAGGTGGAAAGAGAAGGAGTTTTACAAAACAAATAGCCTGCTTGGAAATTGCTGTAGTTCCAGCATGCTCAACTATGGGAAAGAGATAGGAGCAAGGCTACTAAAGAAAGCACTCAGCACATCTGAGCTGCCTCAAAACTCAGATTAGCTAGGAAATGGACAGGCTGTTGACTTCTTTCCCCCCATAGTTTCCTGGTTCTTCTCCAGTTCTCATTCTTTTGGTGAAAGCAAACACCATTTGAAAACGGACTGTGTAGGTTTCAGGAAAGGTAGTCTGGCCTCAAAGACAAATCCAGTCCAAGCAGAGCCCAAGCTTATGGCCAGAGGACATAAGTGCCTAGTGTATGTGATTTCTATGAGACGGTACTGCATGCAAATGAAGAGCTGCCCAATAGGCAGGAGTTGCCTTATTCAGGAACTAAGGAGATAAGGTTGGAGGAGTGGTGGAGACTGTACCTGATGGAAGTAGAGTTCCTTTGCAGGATATGAAATGATCCTGGATTTCTCTACATGCTTGGAAAGTGCTAGGATGCATCTGTTCATTGAAATGGGTCGTGGGTTTTCCAAAAGACATTAAGATCTTGGCACAACCTAGGAGAGGAAGGGGGACTCTCACCACTGGATCCACCTGGACAGGCCCACATTTTTTGGAGACCCCCTGATCCATCAGAAAATCGAAATTGTGGTTAATTGCGGTATAAACTCACTGAAC
The DNA here is from genome assembly GCF_001723895.1 of Crocodylus porosus. Taxonomy (NCBI): domain Eukaryota; kingdom Metazoa; phylum Chordata; order Crocodylia; family Crocodylidae; genus Crocodylus; species Crocodylus porosus. Next base: position 40,469,533 of record NW_017728931.1, read on the forward strand.
TTAGTCGGAGCTGGGCTGCACGCACGTGGGCTGGGCTGTGGGGGGTGCAGGGTGGGGGCAGCACATGCTGGGGATTCCTGGGTTCCCTCCCCGGGGCCAGTGCAGGAGCAGAGCTGGGAAGTCCTCCCCCGCTCAGGTGGGAACAGGCTCCCTGCCTGCATCGAGCCCTTTAAACATGGCGCAGGTGGCAGGGGGTAAGCAGGGCACGGCCCCTTGGCTGCGGGGCCCCCTGAGGCCACAGGTTCCACAGTATAGGACAGGCTGGCCCTGCAGCTGGAATTGACAGACCCAGATGCAAGTCCCATCCCCAGTACCTCGCCTGGAAAGGTGGCCACTATGAATGAGAGCTTTTTTCAGTTTCAAAATCAATTGCTGCTCACAGTAATGGAAAGGAGAGGATACAATGGGGCTGCAGAGTGAGTGTGAATCTCTTCGCATTATATCTTGTGTACATGTCATTTAGAACAAGCTTCCCCTTATAACAAGAGAAAGTATTTCAGTTTAAGGGGAAATAAGCTGAAAATGTGATGGCATAAAAGGTTGTTTTATAAATGCCTCGCTTACTATCAGGCATCTGCCACACCCTCTGGTAGAGAATGGAGTGAAATACTCCTTTTCTCTCTTAGTAAACCACCACTTTACACTGCCCAGCAACAAGTAGAAGCAGCACAACTTTCCAGCCCAGGGTAGGGGGTCAGACTCGATGGTCTAATAGGTCCCTTCTGACCCTAAAATCTATGAAATCTATTAAACTTGCAGGAAGAAAATATCCTTAAACCAACTATTCATGTTATTCTGTAGTAGCTGAATCCTGCAACTGATTGGGAGCTGTAGCCCCAAGTAGAAAGCACTGCCTTAGTTCAGCCTTGAGGTGACACAAGCATTAATCACTGTGACAAGATCCAGATCTGCCACTGCAAGAAGACTTACGATTTATTAAGCTGTCCACCACCAGGACCAGGTCTACTTAGACAGGCTTTGTTTCCCGCACAGCCATAACAAAAGCCTTCATAAACTCCTTGCTTCAACAGGCCAGATTGCCACTATATTCCTTCTTCCTGTTATCTGTGTACCAAGGAAATTGGGGTGTACAAAGCTGAGATGAGGGCAATGTGAAGAGAAGAGCATTACCATGTCTAACAAGGCCACTGACCAAGTAACCTACTTACTTCAGCCTACTCTATTTTCAAAGGTAGACCTCTAACTTTGCCTCAGTGTGAAAGATGCACTTTGGATGACAAATCACAACAGGCTACAGTGTGAGTACAGTCCAAACAATGCCTTGGCAATACCTAGTGTCATTGTGAAAACAAGGACTTCGGTTTCACAGGATGTAAACCCGGCAACTTTCTTTAAAATGACACAAACTCATTTTTATTTCTGTTTTTCTAAGCCTTTGTCCTGATTTTATACCCTTTTGAAGTGGGCTGCCACTTACCCCACTTTCTGCTGTCCCTCCCTTTCCTCCACATTTCACAGAGGTCCCAAGATACCACAGATTAAAGAAGAGACCCTAACGTTGCATTCACCCAGCTCCCTCACACTGGCCCATTCTTGAAGCATCTGTTAAATCTCAGTAGTTAAACCCTGTCATGCCACAACAGAGCTTTGCGTAGCTCCGTTTGAAAGAAACCAGATGGGGTGAGAGAGAAAGGAATTCTTTCCAACTCTTCTCTTGTGACAGGTTGATGGTTTTATATGGAAAAAAGATGAGAACACAATGATTTGTTTAAGAAACCAAAGTAATAATTGCACAGAATCAAAGAAAAACAGATTACACCAACCAAACTTAATGACACCATAACTGAGAGAAAGTCAGTCGCCCTTGGCAAGTCTCAGTACAGCATCTTGGGACTGTGCTAAAGACTCTTAAGTTAGAAATTGTATACATCTTTCAGTTAGGTGGTAGCATGCCAGGCATACCACGGGGTCCTGAAGCAGAATCATGGATGTCTTAGATGTTAGGACCTTTAGGATCTAACAGTTGTCAGCTTCACGGAGAGTGTAAATGTCCTGTAATGAAGCTTCACATCTAACCCAAGATAAAATCTTAAGACGCATTTTGTGACAATCGTGTGCCTGTTGAGGCATCTTCTAGTGAGGGCTCTTTTATCCTGTGGTTTCTGTCATGTGGCCTCATGTAGAGCTTCCTGAGGACACTTATGGCCCTTCTGCCTCCCCACAACCTCCCTTGTCATCAACTCTTAGTCATAGGAAATGTTTGTCAGCAGCTCGCCAGAGGCTGTCATAGGTCCGATTGTGGGTGCTAAGCTGCTTCTCTTTTAGCACACCCACTCAAGGAGGTGAGATAAGATCGGCTGGAGGACACTTCCACAGCTACCCCCAGGCTGGTCCACAACTTTCTGTCTCTCAAGGGGCTTATCTGTAGCTCACTGCTGCCTAGTCTGTGCCCTGCATCTGATTCTCTTCGTGTCCTAGATCCCCAAATTCTAATTTTGCAACATTTTTATTGGGCATGAGAGACAATATTTTTTGGAATATGTCCTTTTTCCGATCAGATCTTTTTCTGTTTTTTCTCCTTGATTCTCTGCACCTTGGTTTCTGCCCACTCTACTTAAACTGCAGTCACAAAAGTCCACTAAGATGTCCCCCATGCCATGCCCAAAGGCATCTTTCCCTTCTTCAACATCACCTACTTGTCTCTTGTGTTTAATACCTTCCAGATGAGTTCCCTCTCCTCCCTTAAGTTTTGCAGCTCTGTACTTAAATTATCGTTTTCCTGCTCTCAGACCTCTGGCAGTAGCTCCCTTGATGCTTTCTCCTGTCCCACTCTCCCTATTTCTTTTACCCCTTTCCTAATAGTTATCACTATATAGAGACATAGTCGAGAGTGATCTGTCTCCACAGTTGTATTAGCACAGCATGCTGCCAGGACTAACACACCTACTCAGGGTCTCAGGAAGGCCAACTTGAGCCTCACATTAAGAATTGGAGGAAAGGCTTCCTGAAACAACTTTGTCTGTAGTATTGGTGCATATTAAAGTATTGTTTTTATGGTGAAAACAAAATACTACAACCTGAGCCAAATTCTCTACTGGGGAAGTAGCACTGAAGTGAGCCCATAACTAACATTTTCGGCTGACTTCATTTCGCTTTGGGAACATAAATCTCTGTTTCATGAATGTTGTTTAAATCCCTAGCTTTAGAGTTGCATTTGGAGAGAGACAGAGAGAGAGACAGAAGGTAGAAAAGTACTAAAGTGGTATCTGCAGTTTTTGCTGCCCCTACACACTGCCAATCACAGTAGCAAAACAGTCAGAATGACAGTCCCTTTAATAGAAAGGGATAGCAAAACAATAAGAAACAGTCTAGCTCTGTCAAACTGCCATGTTTAGGAAGTCTGCTGTTAACAGGTCTCTGAAAGGGGCTAGTTAAAACAGTGACTGCAGGGCAGGTCTGTCTCCTGATAAAAGAAACAGGTGCGTAGAGTTTTCTTGTAATCTGAGATACTGGATATTCCATTTTTCACTATTCAATCGCTTCATTTTCTTACGGAAAACAGGGGATGGACGATAGGAAGGTAGAGATCAAGGTAGAGATTGGATGAGAAACTCTTTCATCCATTTCTTTTTCCTTTGGCCAGTTTTCTATGGCTTATTTTATCTTGTGAGATACAATAAGATGCCTGACATCTCCTGTAGACTAAAGGGAATGGAAGCAGCAAGTTATCATCGTCAACGTCAACTTTGACATCACACAGCTTAGCTTCTCTGGTCAGCTCAAGGTTGGAGGCCTTGTTTCTGACCAATGGGCAAACAGTACTAAGCAAAAAATTTTAACCTGGCTCTATTTCCACCTAGCACAGTTATTGCTTTTTCTTCTTGGGGCAGCAATAGTCTCTTCATACACACTTTGGAAAGGAGAGCTTCCACAATCTAAATAAATGGATAGGTACATAGTACTTATATTATACATTTATCATTTTAAATGCTTTTAAGGCCTAATCAAAAGCTTCCATCCTTTGCCTCCCCAGGTGCAGTACTACTGAAGCTTTCCTCACAGCTTTACCATTTATATGGTTGTGTTGTTACAATTTTATGCCTGTCTGCTTCAATTCAGAGATGCTCCATTCTAGCACTTTCCTGCCTGCATTCCTTAAGCTAAAACGTTGTCATACCTCTCAAACCCAACCCTCATTCCTGACCACTTCTGGTTCCCTAGTTGCTGGGTTTTTGGTTGTAGCCATGTTGGTCTAAAGCCATAGGTAGGTGAGGTTCTTTGAGTAAATGTGATGTCTTTTATTAGGGCAACTGAGCAGTTGGGAAAAAGTTCTTACCGAACTTTCGGGCACAGTCACCCTTCTTCAGCTGAGACTTCCTGTGTCTGAAGAAGGGTGACTGTGCCTGAAAGCCTGCTAAGAACCTTCTTCCAACTACTCAGTTGGTTTAATAAAAGATATCACATCTACCCAAAGAACCTCACCTGCTCTGGTTCCCTAGCACTTTTATAGAAATTGCCTTCTTGGGAGTGGTTCCCCAAACAATTCCCTAACATATAACAACAGATATGATCCTATAAAAGCATCGGTTTATATCTTAAGCTTCATTTTTATCTCTTCTAGCTTCATCTCTCAGCTTCACCTTTATATCTTATAGCTTGAACTCCCTGTACCTTTTAAGCACTCCCACTGTCCCTGTAGGTCAGTGCCAGAATACTGCCCAATTGCATTTGCCTGCACATTCATTCTGCTTTTGTCTCAAAATAGGGTTGCTCTGGCCCCTGCTGATTCTCCTTGGCTGAGTGTGAAAGGACTGAAAAAATAATCCAAATATCCTTCCATCCCTCAGCCAACCTCTGTCCCGTCTAGACGATGTTTGGTAATGCCCCACCAAAAACTCAGTGAAGCTCTTTCCTAAGCTGCTAAAAGAGCAAACTTCCAAAGCACCAACAAGAGAAGCATACTAGAAAACTGCTCAGCTGCATATGTATTCTGTACACTATTCTCAAAGATTCTTCACTGAACAACAGATTCAATCCTTCTCCTAACCTCCTCCTCCTAATGTCAGCTCCTTCCAGCTATTATCGATTGATGGTGTCGGATTGACCTTTCATGTATTTATTTATCTATTTGTTATTTTTGGTTCCTCTGAAAATGCATTGACCACAAATGAAACAACTGGCACCTGGCTTGTATCAGTGGGTTTCTGACTCTGGCACTGAACACAGATAAAGGACGAGTCAGAGCGCCTCAGGAGATTTGACAGTCCTTCCCCAAGGCATTTTTAGCCTCTGTCTAGGCACAGTTTTCAAACTGTGTTAACACTTCAGAGAACCATGTTAAGTACAGTTCTTGCTGGGAAGATGCTGCTGACACAGTCTGAAAACTGCATTTGATGAAGAGTAACCATGTTACAACATGTATAAACCAGTCTCTAAAGCTTCAAGAGCTAGCCAACATCTGGTTTTCCAAATGGGTAAAGCAAAAGCTGCAAGGAAAATCTGTGTGAAAGCACTGTGGTGATAGGATCCCGGTATCTATAACAAAAGCAAACAATTGCAATAGACTCAAGGAATCAGACCTAGTGCCTCAAATATCACTAACAAAGCTCCTATGTGTAACAACCATATACACACTTGGGTTGCATATGAGGGGGTGTTGGGTTGCATAATGTGTGTGCGTGCGTGCGTGTGTGATGTGTGTGTGTGTGTGTGTGTGTGTGTGTGTGGGCCAGCAAGGTGTCCCCTGTTGTTCTAGCCATGTGCTCAGCACATGGCAAGCTGAGGCCTGTATCTGGGCAAAATATGTAAAACCCTCCAGCCTCATTAGCCAAAGGAAGCAGAGGATTCTTCAGCCAGATTGGTTTGGGTGAAAGACGGGAGTGTGGCACTCCCTGACTGGACCAGACCAGGGTGATGTCATGCAGGGGACTATAAAGTGAGCTAGGCTGGTTTGTGGGGGAGGAGAACTTGCTAGGAGCTGCTAAAGAATGAAGTCTTCTCCAAGGGAGAAGGAATTTGCAGATAACAAAAAGGGAAGCTAACGTAGAGGAGAGAGAGGAAGAATTGTCCCAGTGTCTGGGAATTCCTCTCTCCTCCTTTTCTCCCCCGCCCCCTTTTTTTTTTTTTTGAGGTTTTTAAGGGATTAATACTGAGGAACAGAGTACTGGTTCCTTGGGTTGGCTGGCCAGGAATTAGGCCTGCCAGTTTTAAAACAGGGTTAAAACCTGCGAGTTTCTGATCCTGCCAGCTTTTGGGCCAATGTTGAGGTTTGCAACTTTCTGTTCCCAGTGGAGCTGTGGACCCAAACATCATGCAGCCCAGGTCTCGAGGGTAAGCCTGGCTTTTCCCCTTTGTTTCTTTTGATAGTCCTTTGCTCCAGTCAGGCCAAGTGGTTGGGCCATCTGTAGCCATTAATCAACCTGGCTGCTTTTGGAGTTTGTCCTGCAGTTTTGTTTCAGCAGGCCGTATAGCTCAGAAGTTCGGGGTACGCGCATGCTAGCTGGAGCTGCAGTCACTCCCCTCACAGCCTCTCCATGGAAGCAGATTGGCACTCTACCACTTCTCCAGGAGCAACTGAGTCCCTTCCAACGCCAAAGGACCCACACTCTCAAGCAGCTCCCTGCAGCACACTGAACCCAAGAAGTGCTTCATAGGGAGAGTCCAGTGTGGATCCCTCTCTCCAGCCCATTGCTGAAGGGCAGGTATAGGGGTACAGGCCCCCAGAACTACCTGTTGGGGAGCCCCAAGTCCCAGACTGCCTGGGTATGGGTAAAGCCCCCACAAGAGGATGTCACCTGTAGACTTTGCTTTGTAGCTAATAGTATTTTAAAATAATATTTAATGTTTTCTTTTGTTTTGTTTTATTTTCTGTAATACATTTGGGTGTTTGTGTTTACATTGCTTGTGAGCAGGGGAGGGAGACTTGTTTATACAGGATGCCCCAGCAAATTTAGTGTTCCCGGATTTCTGGGTGGGAGCTTAAGCCACTGGTGTAATTTATGAGATACCCCAAAATGTGAGCCTGGCCTTTTTTTTTTCCAACTGGTACCCAGCAGAAGGGTTACATATGTATCTTCGCTTTCAAAGCCTGTGGGAAACAAAAGCTAGGGGTACTGCAGAAGCCCTTGGTCTTTAGAGAGTGGTGTATGGGCATAGGGATAGTAACATGAAGAGGCAACTTGTGAGGGGTAGGGTGTGGAGGAGAGTCTGAATGGATAAGGTTGAAACCCATGGAGGGGTAAAACAGCCTTCAGTAACATCCAGAATAACAGCCTAGAGTTCTTTACTCTTAAATTAACAACCTCCCACCCCCAACTATCAGATTATCCCAGTTCCTCAACCCACTACAAAATTCAGAAAGGAAAGGAAAGGAAAGAAAACCCCAAACAAGTAAACAGAATTAGGATCTTTCTATAGATGAAAATAGCTGTTCTGAAATAGCTCCCCATGTGGACACAATAGTCTAGAATAAAAGTCACCTTTATTCCAGAATACTAATGGGTCATCAAAGTAATCTAAAGCAAAGTAATTTATTTCAGAGTTCAGTGTTTGCACAGGGATCTATTCTGGCCTCCTTTTGGAACAAGTTTATTCCCCAACAGCTACTGTAGTCAACACACTGTCCAATAGAATATGCTTCACATAGTAGAAAGGACAGATCAGAAGTGGTATTTACTATACAAAACGTATTCTAATGAGAGCTGGATTTTCACAGAGGGGCTGATCCAGCCTATTGTCTCTTCTTTCCCTCCACTGAAACCTCTCAGATCAGAAAATGTTTCCTGGAAACCCTTTCTCAGCTTGGCTGCCAGCCTTGTAATTGATTCTACCACCTCATTAACTAATCCATTTCCAAATTAAATATGGACTGAATTCAGCGGGCACATAGCAAGAAAGGGTGAAGGGGCTAGTGTAATGGAAATGTAATTGTTTTTGATGTGATATAATCTCAGCAAAAGATCCATGTTAATTAGTATTCCAGGAGGGCTTGGCAGTGATGCTGGCTTATGGAGAGATTTTATTTTTAAGTCTGCAGTGTAAACTACAGGATTCACTGGGATCAGTGCAGGGGAAAAAAAGATGTCAGCATCCTGGTTTGATGAAGCATTTGTGACAGATGTGTTCTTCCTTCAGCAGAGTGAGTGAAGTTGGGCAAAGTTGTCCCAAGTTCTGAGGTTTTCCTAATAGAGTCAGATAGGTCTGGGTATTTTTTTCCCCTGACACTGCTTAGGATCTCATTTGATTTTCAATAAAAAATACAAATAATGCCAGAAGCAAAAAATAGTTCTGGGAGACACATTTCCACAAGAATTTGTATGATGTTAAAAGCCGATAGGTGACTGGACCATGAGGTTGGGCCTATGTATTGATGAAAGATGGAATGGAAGACACTGAGAATATGGGCAGTACAGCCAGCAATATCTCCAAAAATACTCAGGGAAAGCAGCCCAACTTCCTTGTCAGTGCATTTTTGGTGCCTGCCACTTTAAGGGCTGGAAGGAGGCAGCCAACAGGTGCTTGATTAAGGTGGCCATTTTCAAACTTAGGCAAGCCAGCCAAGCTACTGCTCTTGGAACATCTTGGAGGTAAGGGCAGGAGATATGTGGATGGCTGGAGGCTCCTGATCCTGATCCTGGGCATGACCTGAAACTGCATCCTGTCAGGGAAGGGTGGCCTGGCAGGGTTGTCTGTGGTAGGACAGCCCCCAAGCAATGCTAGGCCAGTTACCTCCATGGTGAAAGGTGGGTAGGGGGTGCCTTAACCCTAGCCCCCACTCTTCAGTGGTAATCATCAGTCTGTGAGAGAGTGGCCTTACTGAAAGGGCAAAGAGATGGGCCGGGCATTCCTAGAGAGAAGCACCTGAGTCCTGTAGGGGTGTAGGACCCTGGAGGCCTCATTGTGGGGGTAGTGTTGTGCTGGAGGCCCACACAGAGTAGGGTGCATGGTGACACTTGAAGGGCTGTGCATTTGGGGGTATAGAGTAGGGTCTGCATGAGTGTGCTTGAAGGACTACACCGGGGGTGTGTAGAGTAGGGTCGCTCAGGCAGCTTGAAGGACTGCACAAGGGCTAACCCTCACAAGATTGAGATAGGAAGGATTTTGCCCAGTGGGGGGCTAGGGGCAGAGTTATCCCAGTGTTTGGCACAAGGACAGGGCCACATAGAGTAGGGGAGCTTGAGTAAACTGAAGGTGCTGCATGTGCTGTGTCAGACAGTGAGTAGCAAAGCCTGAAGACCCAAGGGTGTCACTCAAAGGAGCAGGGCATAAAGAGTGGCTCAGTGATGGGCAGAGTACAAGAGGCCCCTGTGACTGGGGAGTGGAGTGAGTGTGAGTGTGTAAGAGGCCCAACAGTGGGATGAGTTTGGCATTGCTCCTTGGTTTCAGGCTGGGACAATCTGGATGCCATCTGTGAAGCATGGGCCGTAATGTAGGAGAAGTTCAGAGCCGTGGATAGCACCCCCTCGCGTTGGGGTAGTGAACGGGCAGCCTCCCACTTAATATATCATGGTAACATTCAAGCTGTGGCAGGTGAGGCAGGGCAGGCTGCCTGAGGCAGGTGGGCAGGCTAACTTGAGATCTAGCCCTAGGAAGGCCAACTGTCTCAATCCTCAGAATGGAAGAGCCCTTTAACATGAGTTTTGTGCTACTGGACAGTGCCAAGATGCCTGAAAACTGAAACTTCTTAATTATTTATACAGCATGAAAAGCAACAGTGCACTTCACTGGGCATGTCTAAACAAGATGTTTATTGCAGAGCAGACTAGCTCCACGGTAAACATTGTACATCTACATGTGAGCCCCTATTAGGCTGGAGTAAACTAATTAATTCCCGCAGCAGGACAGTACTTGTATTACAAGTTTTACTTGCATTTACTTACTTTTACTCCACAGCAGTGCGCATATAGCCTTAGCTGGCTGGGGAACAAGGGTGCTTCAGTGCGGGGGCTGCCTGTTGACTAGCCCCACACTGAAGTACCCTTGCACCCCAACCAGCCCCTTCACAGCATGCTGAGCTGGGTCGGAAGAGCCCCAGGCTGGTAGGCTCACCCCCCGAACCTCCTGCCAACTGGGTCTGCTCCAACCCGGCTCAACGTGCTGCGGTCCCAGATGCACGTTGGAATTAATGTATTGCTTTAAATTAACTGCATATGTAGACACTCCCACTGATGATGTGTCTGCATCCTATTCTAGATGGAGCACCGTGGGCAGTATGACAAGGCAGTTTAATTACCAGGCTTCCCCAACTAAAAGTTTGGCAAATCCCAATCTCCGTACACAGTTGTGGAGCAGGAATTTGTGGGTGAGTACACATCCGTAAGCAGAGGTGGCTGAGTAGTGGAAATCGTATTCACAAGAAACTTACCCAACACTTGACAGAATAAATTAATTGAATACTTTATTCCTTGAACATTATCTGATAAAATCAAAAATATTGGCTAACTAATGAAAAAAATATGACATGTATAAATTATTTAGTAACAAGTGCCAAAAGTTGTGACTTCTTCCTAGAGTTTTAATTCAGAGCAAGTAGACTAAGGCCAGCTCATTTCACCATCAGCTGCCAAAATGGCTTTTTGCCAAAGTGTCATCAGCCTCAGCTTGATACAATATTTAAATCCTTATAGAAGAGAGAGCCTGCATCCCCTCCTGCCACTCAGTTTCTCCCTTCTACACTCCAGAGGACTATATTCTCCTCGGTAGAATGCAGAGGAAGCAGAAAAATTGTATTGTTTGCTCACAGTCTCAGTACATTCTCGACCTTGTCAGCAATAGTTGATTCATTTTCTGAACATACTCTTCTGCTTCCTAAAGCAGCAGGGCCTTAAAGTATAAACACACTCCAGAAATATAAAAGTAAATTCCAAAGGCAGAAACAACCTCACTGATTAGATTCAGGACTAGGCAGAACTGTTAACTGTACAAGGGTGCTCACCTTCCACTGATGTTTTCCAGTCCACTACAAGTAAAACAAAACATTTCACAACAGGTTTTCATCTGAGAGCATGCCACTTCAATCCTCCTGACTCAGGCAAAGCTCCTATTAACCTCAATAACAATTTAGACAGAATGAGTGAAGAATGAGTCCAAATAAATAATAAATCTTAATTAATCTAGTACAAATTATGCTCCACATAACATTCATTCAGACTTTTAATGCATTCATCTTAACTGTGCCCACACGTGTTTTTTGTGTCCGCATTCCAAAAATATTCTAGCAAATGGGTTTTCTGGCAAAAATAAAAGTGGGAAAAATACATTTTAATTGCATCATCAACTGATAATATTTGCACCAGCAAACTATTCGAAGGGACTTATAGAACCAGTTGGGTAACAACTTATCACATGACCTTCAGGTTGTACACAATAAAAACTCATCAACACGGGTCAGGTTTCAAATAGCTACTTTTAGGGTGGTGTTCAAACTCAATCGCCAGACTAAAAATTCTTCAACCAGAATGTTTTTAACAGAAAACTGAATTGCAAATACATTTGAGAGAACTGAGAGTCACTGTATGAATAGAAAAATGCAAAAATTTGCCAAAAAAAGATCAACTGAGAAATACGTGCCCATGTTTTTATAAATAATACATACTGAAATCAAAGAGTCAACCCGTTAAGCTTTTTTTTCTAAGTGATATATAGCAACTACCAATTACAGGCTTGGAAAGTGTGGAAGGATCACTTGATTTAGCATATCAGCCTCAAGATCCCATTCTTTCCCCTGCTGGTAGGTTCTTTAGATGGTGATTTAAAGGCATTGTAGGCAAAATGCAGGTGAGTTGGAAAAGCTCTTAGTTGCATCAGATGAAGGAGCATCATGCAGCTGTTTATGAAAAGGAGCTGAAGGCTAGAAGGGAAACAGCTTTTGAAAGCATATGATTTCCTAATAAATGGACAGACAAAAGTATTCTGGGTGTCTCACCAAGAAATGCGGAGCTATGTTCCATATTCTCTTTGATATGACAGTCTGGCTTGTTTTCCTCTTATACAGAAGAATGTGGAATTGCAAAGTTTATTTTGTCTCTCTTTCCTATACTGGAGACATCTGCAACCCATTCTCTATTAAACACTTCTGTATTTGGGCAGGGGCACGCCTGATTTTACAGGCTCTGTTTTGTTAGGCCACCTGGCAGAACATGAAAATGAATCTTTCATCTGGCAAACATAATCTTCTTCCTTTCTGCCAAGAGTCCATGAAGTGGCACTTTACCCAGATGGCATAGAGTTAATATGTGTAGAGAAGGCATCCTGGCTAAATCTCTGCAAAAAGTCTTCCTAAAGACGGTGTCTAAGCCAGGGATTGGCAACTTACAGCCTGCTGGCCAGATCCAGCCAGCAGAGCTGGAGGGACTCCAGCAGCTTTCTGGCAGTGCTGTGGCTGGGCAGCAGTGAGCATCAGCTGTACCATAGCTGGGCTTCAGGGAGGAGATGCTGTGACAGTAGCCATATTTTAGTGCTGGCCCACCTCAGACTTCATCTGGATCAATCCCGTTGCCAGCCAGGAAGCATTGCTGACACTTGCATTGTTGGTCTAAGCTGCTTTTGTAGTTCTTCTCTGACTACACTGCCCTGTGGAACTCAGGCCGGGGGGTACTGCATGCCCTAGCCATAATACCCAGCAGTAAGAAAGTAGCAGCTTCTTAAACATTAACTGTAAGATCCTGTCATGCTGGGTCATAGGTGGTCAGGTCTAGAGGGAGTGTACTGAGTCTGAGTGCATGGAAGCTAGGAAGCCAGAAACCAGGAGATCCATCTAAGGAATCTGAGCATGAGATCCACAGGGTCCTGCAGAGAGCGAAGTCAGGAGGCTAGCCAGGTCAGGTATCCAGAAAATCAGAATCCGGTCAGGTATCTAAAGGGTCAGGCAAAACTTGGGGTACATTGGAGAGCCAGGTTGGGTATCCAGAGATAGCGCACCCTGCTTTACAGGACACTGTCTCTCTCCTAGGATTGCCAGGAGTCTACTGGAATTGGCATCGATCTCCTGGTGACTATTGAAAGGTGTCCGGGAGATTGATATCATGATCAGGTTGAACACTACTATTAATGACATTACATCATATTGAGAGAAAAAATCTTGAGTCAGAGTTGGCAACCCTACTCTCTCCACTGTCAAATCTCCAAGAATAGTGCCATTACATTCAGTGCCATTAATTAAGATAAATAGCAGGGCATATGGTACATTTGACATTAAAGAGTCATTAGATAAAATGAATAAAGAAGAGCCAGGAACAGGGTGGAAAGTGTTCACAGACCTATTTGCCTATCACTGGGTGGTTAGGGTGCTTTTCTGGGATAGAGTAGCTGGGGGTTGAAAACCCTGGGGGTTGAGCAGGGCTTAGAACCTGCTCTTTCTGTTCTGGGCAGGCAAATCATTAGCCCTTCCTTTTGAGAGTGAAAGTAGAGAGTGTGACTCAGTGAGATGACCTGCCACTTCACAATGCAGTAGGCCCTGGATTGTAAACTGGACCCTTGCTTTCAGCTGGACAGAAATTGATATATGGGGGGCGGTGCATGCACATGCATCCTCCTCCTTCCCTCTTTTGAGAAGTACGTGTCTGTCTGTCTGTCTGTCTGTCTGCATACTTATCTGGCTAGCGGGTGACATATTAAGCATGCTCAGTAGCTGTGTAGCCCCTTAGACATCCACACTTCATGCAAGCACTGAAAATGCCATTTATGCAGCTGGAAAACTGCCATTTGGGTGAGCGAAGGGTAATAGAATTCAGCCCTACATGCTGAGTGAGTGAAATGGAATTTAGCCCTATGCATTAATCAGACACCTCACTGTAAGTATAGCCAAGGCCATGCATTTATCATGCCCTCATATACCCTTTGCTTGCAATTAAATACAAAGTTTGTTTTCTTTCCTACTGCTGCCTCTGTTAACAAGTCTATCAATTCCTGCACATAGCAGCCCATAGAGTTAGAATGTGGCAAAGAGAAAGCATACAGGAGCTATGATAAAAACTGTTTTGTAAGTGGCTGGATTACAACTGGGTCTGTGTCTCATCACTGCTACTCGCCCTCTTATCAGCAACACTTCCTAAATAAGCAGGTGTTCAGACTTACCAATATGGGAATATATAGAGTGGTATAATTTACTTCTCTGAAATGTGTACCCATGGCTTTAACTGCTCTGTAAAACTCAGGGTCATTATAAAACCTACTACATACCACAAGCTAGAACTTGGAAGTCCCAGTTCTAGCAGTAGTCAGCATAGTCTGTCATTGTAGAAGATTGTGGACTTCTCTTCCTAACTTCTTCTGAAGATGATAGAGAGAATGAGAGTTTCTAAACCAAGCAACCCTATGCCACCCTAAAGAGGTGGGCAGTGAACTGGCCCTCACAGAGTGCAACCCAGGAGACATTCTTCTTCACAGAAGCTCTTCCAGCTTCCTTCCCCTTGGTTCAGCACAGCCATTGCTTCACATTCCTGGGAGAAAAGTTCAAGATGTCCTCAGAAGAGCTGAGGCCAGAATAGGAGGAGGGAAGAGATAAGACTCTTGGACTTCCTTCTGCATTTGTGTGAAACAGCAGCTGTGACAGGACATGCCTCTTTCCAGTGTTGTGGATATATGACACTAAAGCCCTGTCCTCTTTGCCAGGTTTATTCTTTGAGATCAGCCCTGAGAAGCTGTTGAGAAGACTGATGCAGCACTGCTCAGCACCAGGTGACTGAGTCCCAGAAAAAGCAAACCAAAGAGGATGCTACTGAGAGAGAAGAGAGATAGCTTGGAAACATTTCCATAGCTGTAACAGTCAGTTCAGAGATTTGGGGCTTGATCCTGGAGATTTGAAATGGAGATCTTAACCACTTGGGACCAAGAGATTTTAGCACAAAATTTGTAGAGTGCTTCTGAATCCTTTGACTCAAAGTGAACTACATACACGTGAGATATTATCACAGTACCTACCAATCCTTCCACTGCACATCCTAGCCCCTCATTTGCTTTTATATTGGTGTAGGCTAGTTCTTGTCATGCCAATGTCTTTCCTCTATGTCCATATCTGATACTGAAATGACGGGAACCCTAAGCCAAATGCCTGGCATATGGGAGCTTCTACCAGGCAAAACCTTGTATTTAGAGTAATCCTCTGTGCTTTCAATGCCGTGAAGGAGGAGTGAATGCTAGAAGAAGACCCGTGGCTGCAGGTGGCAGATTGTACAGTTCTTCTAGCCAGCACCAGGAAAAATTAGGAAAATACAGCTAGGCCCACAAATTAGACCTGATGGGTAGGCTTGTGCCTTTTGGTGCTTCCTAAGTGTCACTGAATTTACATGTAATTCTGTCTTTTCTGGGTCTGGACACTTTCTGCCTTCAAAAAGTATCAGTCCCAAGTTCTGCTGTACCTGAAAGCAGTGGCTGTGCTTTCAGTTGCATTTATTTCAAGGGAGCTTTAAAGTGAAGGTAAAAAAATGCAGGCTTGGCAATCTAGGTGGCTGAAATCTTCATTTACATGATAGCTATCACCTAAATAGCTGCTGCGCAAGCATAACTTTTGTTTACTAGCAACTAAACCCAGCTAAATCAGGGTCTGCTAAACCCTCAGAAGCATTGGGTGTTGACTGCAACAGTCTGGGATCCCAGTTTTGCTGGGATTTAAACATGGCGATTCTTGGGTAGAGGGTCTGGCTTCTCTGCTAAGGTCAGACTGACTGCCCTATTTGGGGCCACTAAGGAATTTTACCCCATGGTCAGTTTAGTATGGACTGTGAGGAGTTTTCCTTCCTCTGTAAGGGGGCACATGAAAAAAGGGTGGGGGGTGTAGCCCTCTTGGGTCTCTTGAACATATTTTAACCCTTGCAACAGCAGGATGTTGTCTGCTGTGGTCCCCCTGCTTTATTTGTGGTAGGTCAGGTTGTTAAATCTTATGGTTGTTTCTGGGTAGACTGTATAGTTTTACTAATAGGTTAGACGAGTGGTGCTCAACCACTGGCCTGCAGGCCAGATTGATCCCTTGGAGCCATAACATCTGGCCTGTGAATCTCCACATGGGTCAGGAAATTTAGCAGCAGGGGAGGGGTGGCAGGATTAATTGCCATGTGGCTGGATCAGGCCCAGCCTAAGCCATTGTCGTACAGCTGGACCAGAGCTAAGCTGGCCTCTGCCACCCCTGCTGCATGACCAAATCAGGTCTGGGACCCTCTCCCCACTCCAACCCACAGGCAGACCTGGGACCACCTATCTGGCCTGCAGGGCAAAAAGTTTAGGCACCACTGGGTGAGACAGTAGGTTTAGATAAGGATGATCCTGCCTCAGGCAGGGAGTTGTACTTGTTGACCTCTGGAGGTCCCTTCCAGCCTTACTTTTCTGTGCGTTAAGGGCCTAAGGTCAAAAACCTTTAAAAACACAACATGGCAAACTCTTACCAAAATTAGAAACACCTTTGTGGGATTGTGCCTAAGTCTCCCAGGTAGAGCATCAGACCCATATTTTCCTATGAATCAGGCACAGTGCAGGTTTTTTAAGTACTGAGTAGTGAGCCATGCAAGCTAACTTTTCCAGCCCACCTTAGTAATGTATCTCAGCTCTGACCTAGAAGGAACACCTCCAAAAAAAGCTAGGCTGCTCTGTGAAGACTGCCTGAGAACTGGTCAATTAGTGACAATGGTGTGTGGAGTTCCTGAGATGTGACTGTTTAGGAACTGAACTGAGAATATCCTTCCAGTATTTGTTGCTTCAGAGGCACCAGAGTGAATTGATGGAACACAGTGGGATATGTGATTAAGGAACTCCAGCTGGTGTGGGGGTGGGGGACAGAAGGCATAGTGGGGGCCACAGGAATGGGAACAACTGGGCTCCATGCAGGTGTGATTTGCAAAAGGTGCTGAATAGCTGGGCAGGCTAGGGAACTCAGGAGTTTTGCACATTCAGAAAACCATCTGATAGCCATTACTTCATTTCTTACACCTAACTTCTTTTGTTCATATGAAAGAAACTAATTTTGAATGGATGGTTTCAATTCTCTGATGCAAATTACCACTCCTGCTATCACCAAATCTCATCTATTTCACAAATCTCTGCTGGTGAAGCTTTTTGTTGCCTGATACAAACTTCTAACCAGACAGAGCCCTTCTGAGCAGCCAGGAAAAATTACAGAGGGCTTTACAGATGCTAGAATTAGAGCATCCATAGGAAGTCTTGTAGAAATGCAAAACATGAAAGGGCAAAGCTTAAGGAACAGGAAATCATATAAGCAAACTGCAGCTTCATCCCATAACAGCAAAGGAAACCTGTGCTTGAGATGAGAGATCCTTTGCTGGTGTAAACAGACATAGCTCAGATTGACTTAGATACAGCAGAGGATTGTCACTGGCTGAGGAACCCATCTAAGATTTTGATAGGGCAGGGAAAGAATTATGGAAAACAAAAGTCCCTGGTATAAATTTCAAAAGCAATGAAAGAAGTGTTAAAGTTAGAAATCCCTTCATACACATATAAACAGATATGACATTTACCTGAAAAGTTAAAACCCACTTATTTTCAGTAACTTTTGTGGCAATCAAGAGTGTGAGCGACAGGCCATAGTACCTAATGGGAGAATGGCACAACCTCAAAGCACAGTTCTCATGTGTGATGAGGCTGAATCAATGATGTATTGCACATCTGATAACTCACAAATTAGTAAAGGTGCATTTCCAAGGTAACTGTACTCTGGGTAAGGAAATGACAAGTAAAAATCAATAATAATAATACAAAAATCAAAATTGCTAATAGGCTGCTTATGCACTACAGCTCACTCAGCATTGCTTGGACAGACTGGCCTCTGTGCTAGTTTTCTTGCATAACAGAATGGAGATGACATGTTTTGATGCACAGATTGTTTCTCTCTTTTCTCTGAGGTGGTTGAAAGTGCAAAAGGCCTTGCAGAACTGGCATGTGGGATGTCCCCCAAGAAATCTCTGGAGCTGTGCAAAGTGTGTATATCTGATGTCTTCATGACTCCATTTAGGTTCTTGGCTTCTGTGGTGCTCCCAGGCTTTGTTCAGGTCTCTACTGCTAAGAAGACAAATCATCCAGACATGGTGAAAAAATCAAATGGAAATGAAGAATGGGGTAGGACATGGAGATTCTGATTTCTATACACACCAGTATCCCAATGCACACTAACAACAGACACAGCAAGAGGCATTGTACCAATACAAATCAAGAGGATGAAGCCTGACTCACAACTGTCAGGCTGTGGCCTTAAATTCATGTGACGGCCTGCCCGGTATAGGTGCCCATTCCAGTTTGCCACTATTCAGCAGAAGACTTTGGGCAGGGGAGTGCCACAGATGCCAATTATTATTGTAAATCTGCCCTTACACAATTTCTCTCTCCCCACCCCACCCCCAATGTCTTGTGTACCACTGGTGATTAGTTTGCTGTTCTGTAATGTAGGAAAGCAGGAGTTCAAATCCTCTCAAGGGAAGGTGGACCTGAAACCTGAGTTGCCCTCTGATGGGTAGGTGTCTTAACAGGCAAAAGATAGGCAGTGCCACGTTGGTTTCAGTTGGGTATCAAACAGCTGCTCATTGGTCAACTGCAGTTTTAGGTAGTTAGGCAGCTTTTCTGTGTGTCAGCAGCAAAGCTGACTCAAAGGAGAGTGCAAATGGATTCAGACCCTCTTAGGAAGTAGTTAATTGTTGCCAAGGATGTGCAGCAGGAACACACTTAGGCTATGAACAGACATGGCATTTATAAAGCTTTAAGTGACTTTAAAGTGCTATAGAAATGCACAGACAAATGATGCAAATAATTCCCAGAGAACAATAAACTCAGACTATTAAAAGTGATGCTGGATAAAACTGAGTTAACTGTAGCTCTTTACAGTTAAATACCTCAAATCATGTTTTTCTTCCCCACCAAAGCGTAATAGAGAGCTGGACAGCCCCCCAGCATTCCACAATGCATTGCTTATCACCAATCCACCCCCTGCCACAACCTCCCCAAAGTGGCCTCTTTGTAAGATCCTCCCAGATCTACTGCTTTGGGGTCAAACATCCAGCAACACATGACCTATACTTCTAAAGTGAGGCTTGCTACCAGCGAACTTGGCCAGTCCACTTCTGACACCAGTATCCACATCGTTGTTGTGGACACATTCAATACCAAGAAACCCAAGGTGGAGTACCTCCAATTCATTGATAAAGGTGTTAAAGAGAACAGATCCAATGACGGAGCCTTGGGGGACCCCACTGGTCACAGAGCACCATGATGATTCACTTCCATTGACTACCACTCTCTGGGTCCAACCTCCGAGCCAATTCCCCAGCTATCGGACTGTGATGTAGCCAAGGCCACAGTTGGCCAATTTTTCCATGAGAAGATCATGGGACACCAGATTCATTGATTAATCTGGCTTTTTCAAAGTCCAGATATATGATGTCAATCTCTTCTCCTTTGTCCAGGTGATTTGTCATAGAAGGAGATGAGATTGGTCAGGCAAGACCTACCCGCAACAAGCTCATGCTGGCTGTCCTTCATGATGTTGCCATCAGCCAGTTTGTCAAGTATGGTCTCTTTGATAATTTTTCCCAGAATCTTTCTGGGAACTGAGGCCAAGCTGATTGGTCTGTAGTTCCCCAGATCTACTTTCTTCTCTTTCTTGAAGATGGGCACCATGTTGGCCTTTTTCCAATCTCCAGGTACTTCACCTGACCACCAGGAGTTTTCAAATATCTTTGCCAGTGGCTGAGCTATGACTCCTGCCATCTCCTTAAGTACTCTGGGGTGCAATCTGTCAGGACCAGCTAACTTGAAAGTGTCCAGCCTCTCAAGGTGTTCCTTTACAAGGTCTACACTGATGCTGGGTGATTCTGGTTATTATATTACATAATTCAGGTTATTATATGAGGTGAAGAAAAATGTTATTGGATGACCTGGATGCTTAAGCACTGCCCAAGTATCACTTGAGTGTCCTAGATGTTAAGTAGAATTTTAGCCACAATGCACAAACACATGTCAGTTCGTGCAGGACTGAAGCCTAGGTTCTTTGTATTACATCATGAATCAAAGGCACTCAATCCGTTAAGACAGTATGTTTCATATACTGAAGCTAGCCACACCCCTTCCCAGGTCAGAACAAACCCATGTAAGAATACCAGCCTCAGAGTACACTAGAGGGATTCCTTACGTACCTCCCCCATATCTGTCTCCTATCTGTTAGTGATACCCTGGTGAGGGTACCAGTTGTGACTGAGTTCAGGCCCTCTACACATAAAAGCATGAGCCTCTCTTATACTGAGCTAAGGTCAAGGGCCAATGGGAGTAGAGGACCCAAACTTCTATGGTACTCCTACACTGAGCCCTCAGTGTGACTTAAAAAATAAAAGAAATAACATCACTGTATAACCCTCATGAATCCTCCATTCACCCAGGAAATCATATGGGGCACATCTACACGTGCAACAAATGCAACTGAATATACTCTGGTTCAATTTGAGTTAGAGTAAGCTAATCCCAGCATCACCATCTACATGTGTGTTTAAGCACAGTAATTTACTGCACTGCCAAATACCACTTGTATCTAACAGGACTATCTGGCAGTGCAGAAAATTAATCTACTGCACCCTAATTGCTGGATATGTATAGATGGTGACGCTTTACTGGGCATCAAATTAGTCTGCTGTGCAGTAAAGTGTCTCATGTAGATGCTCCCATGATCCCTTATGCATCAACCTGATGCATAAGATTAGTGTGGCCACACTATCCATGAAGCGAAGCCAGACCAGGTTCCCCTGCATCTCATTTGCACATAATTTTTTGGAGTATACCAGGACTTGTGACAAGAACATATGGTTCCAGTAAAGAGTGGGGGCTAATTAGCACACAGTGTGGAGGCATATCTGGAATGCACACAAATGCTGAGCTGATGTGTACAAATGGTGGGTCCTGGTACAAAAAAAGGTTAAGAACCATTGCTCTAGCTAAAGGGCTTTTCATCCTAGCTGGGTATCAATGACCAGTTTTACGGGACAGGCTTTTTACTTTATTCTCTCCTCATAGCAGGCACAGTTCCACACTGGGGGGGGTTTCACCCAATCAGAGTGCCCAAAGAAACTTTGTCTCAGCATATGTACAAGACAGCTAAATTAACATATTGTTATGCCGCTAGTAGGATGGAACCTCATTGCAGCTAGTAGGCATAACCATTGCCCTTTATTTAGGATTAATGGACGAAAAAGGCAAGGTACTTCAAGGAATAAAGAGACTGTATTATGAGTGGTGACTCCTATTGCTTCAGAGGCTTGAAAGAATCTAAGGACAATCTCAACTATGTGACCCAAAGGTTTGCTCTAGGGACTGAAACAGCAAACATGAAGGGTGATACACTGATCAGTGGAGCTGTCATAGAAAGTTAGGGTTGAAAAGACCTCAGGAGATCATCAAGTCCAACCCCCTGTTCAAAGCAGGACCATCCACAGCTATATCATCCCAGCAAAGTCTTTGTCTAGCCAGGTCTCAAACACTTCCAAGGATGGAGATTCCACAACCTTTCAGAATAACCTGTGCCAGTGTTTTGCTACCCTCCTCATGAAAAAGTGTTTCCTAATATCTAACCTAAACTTCCCTTGCTGAAACTTGATACAATTGCTCTTTGTTCTGTCATCTGCCACCACTGAGAACAGTCCAGCTTCATGCTCTTTGGAAACCCCTTCAGGTAGTTGAGGGCTGCTATTGAATCTCCTCTCAGTCTTCTCTTCTCCAGCTTGCTCAGCCTCTCCTCAAAAGTCATGTGCCCCAGCCCCCAAATCATTGTGTTGCCGTCTACTGGCCTCTCTCCAGCTTCTCTACATCCTTTCTGTAATGTGGGGCTCAAAACTGAATACAGTGCTCCAGATGAGGCCTCACAAGTGGAGAATATAGGGGAATAATATCTTCCCTTGATCTTCTGGCAACCCTTCATTTTTGTTGCCTTCCACTGGACTCTTTCCAATTTGTCCATACCCTTTCTGTAGTGGAGGGCCCAAACTGGACACAGTACTGAAGAGAGGGGAATAATCACTTCCCTTCATCTGCTGGCAACACTCCTACCAATGCAGCCCAGTACGCTGTTAGCCTTCTTCATAACAAGGGAACAATTTTGGCTCATATTCAGCTTATTGTCCACTGTGACCCCCAGGTACTTTTCTGCAGAGCTGTTGCTTAGCCAGTTAATCCGCAGCCGGTACTGGTACATGGGATTCTTTCATCCTAAGTGCAGGATTTTGTACTTGTCCTTGTTGAACATCATGAGATTTCTTTTGGTCCAATCCTCTAATTTGTCTAAGTCTCTCTGAATCCTAGCCCTATGCTCCAGTATATCTACTCTCCACAACTTGGTGTCATCTGCAAACTTGCTGAGGGTCCACTCCATCCCATCTTAGTTTCATCGTTGGTAGGGTCAGAAGGGACCTGAGCAGATCATCAAGTCCAATCCCCTGCTATGGGCAGGAAAGGATGCTGAGCTCAAACGACCCGAGACAGGTGATTATCTAGCCTCTTTTTGAAGACCCCTATGGTATGAGCCAGCACTACTTCACTTGGTAGTTGGTTCCAGCTCCTGCCTGTGAAGTAGTGCCTCCTGATATCTAGCCTGAATCTACTCTTAGTCAACTTATGGTTGTTATTCCTTGTTACTCCCAGTAGTGCTTGGGAGAACGCTGGTCCTCCTTGGCCATTTTGTTGACAGCCACCAGGTCCCCTCTCAGCCTTCTCCTGTGTAGGCTGAACAGATTCAGGTTCCGTAGCCTCTGTTCATATAGCCTGCCTTGCTGGCCCCTGATCATGCAAGTGGCCCTCCTCTGGACCCTCTTGATCTTCCAAGTTGTTAATGAAGATATTGAACAAAACTGGCCTCAGGACCAACTCTTGGGGCACTCCACTTAAGGCCACCTGCCAACTAGACATGAAGCCATTGATTAATACCCATTGAGCCCAATGATCATTCTGATCATCCAGGGCCTTTCCCAACTGCCATGAGTTTTCAAAGATGATGATAGCCAGTGACTCTGCAATCATATCAGCCAACTCCCTCAGCACCATCAGGTGCATCCCATCCAGCCCCATGGACTTATACATATCCAATTTTCTAAAACAGTTCCCTAACCTGTTCTTTTGCCAGTGCTGGCTGTTCACCTCTTCCAAAAACTCTGCTGCCAGGTGCTGTAGTCTGGGAGCTGACCTTGCCTGTGAAGGCCAAGGTAAAAAAGGCACTATTTCAGGCTTTTCCACATCTGTTCCTAGGTTGCTTCCCCCATTCAGTAAGGGACCCACACTTTACCTTTCTCTTGTTGCTGACATACTTTTACCTTTTATATGGTTACCTTTTACATCCCTTGCTAACTACAGCTACAACTGCGCTTTGGCCATCCTGATTTCCTCCCTGGATTCCCCAGCAATACTTTTGGACTCCTCCCTAGTTGTTTGTCCAAGTTTCCATTTCTTGTATGCTTCCTTTTTGTGTTTTAGCTCACTGAAGAGTTCCCTGCTAAGCCAAGCTGGGCTTCCTGCACATTGGAATGGTTCATTCCTCAGTAAGGTTTTTTTTAAAGTACGGCCAGCTCTCCTGGACTTCTCTCCTCCTCACACTGGCTTCCCAGGGAATCCTTTCCATCAATTCCCTGAGGGAGTCTAAGTCTGCTTTTCTAAAATCCAGGGTCCTTACTCTGCTGCTCCCCTTCCTTCCTTTCCTCAGGATCCTGAATTCAGTCATCTCATGGTCACCGCTGCCCAAGTTTCCATCTACTTCTATATTCCCCACCAATTCTTCCCTGAGCAACAAGAAAAGCACAGTGCCTAATTGGCCACTCCAGCACCTGTACCAGGAAGTTGCCCCCAACACTCCAAAAACTTCCTAGATTGCCTGTGCACTGCTGTATTGCCCTCCCAGAAGATGTCAGGGTGACTGAAGTCCCCTATGAGAACCAGGGCCTGTTATCAGGAGATTTCTGCTAGCTGTTTGAAGAAAGCCTCATCCACCTCATCATCCTGGTCTGGTGGTTTTTAGTAGACCCCCCACCATGACATCACCCTTGTTGCTCTCCTCCCTGACCCGAACCCAGAGACTTTCCACAAGCCTATCTCCAGTTTCATATTGGAACTCTGAACAATTATAAAATAGGGCTGTACAAAATTTTGCCCAGCGTTTCATTTCGAAGCTGCTTTGATGCATTTCAAGCTTGAAACTCTGAAAGCGAAACGAAACAAAAGCCTTTGAAACAGCTTCAAAACAAAACAAGGACTTACTGGCTTCAGCACCAGTCCCAGCCGGCAGCAGCCAGCTTATCTTATCCAGCAGGCAGATCGGGGGGCACACACCCTCAGGAGGACTCCGGCACAACCCCCACAGCCCTCCCAGGGATGTGGGCAAGCCCCTGATCTGCCTGCCTGCTGCATTTTACAATTCCCTATTATATCCTATGGGCCAAACAGTGAAACAGTTTCGATGAAACAAAATGTAACAGTGATTTCAAAATTAAACAAAACTTGAAACGAAACACTGTTCCGTCAAAATGGACGTCAAAGCGGTACGATGATGTTTCGCACAACCTTATTATACAGCACTTTACATAAAGTGCAATTCCTCCTCCTCTTGTCTCCTCCCTGTCCATCCTGTGTCTGTACCTCTCTGTGTGAGGAAGAAACAAAGTCTGTATTGAAAATATAATTGATCTAGAAATTGAGCATTTTTCATTTACTAATAGATGGTTCGATTTCAACTGCTTATACAAAAACTATCCAAAGTTCAGAATGTGCAAAGAATCTGCTCTTAATTTTTCAATCAGTTTTAGTTATGTATGTATCTGTGCTTTCCTCATAAACTTATGGCCGGTATCTGCTCATTTTTTCATATATTCATATACTTCAGGAACATTATGATTATTTAAGGTCTCTCTCTCTCTCTCTCTCTCTCTCTCTCTCTCTATATATATATATATATATATATATATATATCTTACTATTTTTGTGCTAGCTTTATATTCAGTAATTTGGACTTTTCTATTAACTTTGCTAATAGCAGTTTTATTTGTTCTGTGTTTTGCAGATGTAGCATCTATTCTTTTATCCACAAATATTGTGGATATGGTGTTTAAATGGAGCACAGAATTTGGCACTGTCAGAATTCTGCTTCAGTTTGTCCATTATCCTGCCTCTGGCTCCTGGTTTCCAAAGGTCATCCTTTCCTTCCCTTAGAAACTGGTCCATTTTGCAATGTTACAATAGGGAAGGTCAGGGAGTGAGTTCATTTCTGCTCTCAGTAGCAATCAGTTGTTGCCCTGAAACATCAGCTTAGGTAACCCCTTGTAGAGTGAATGTATGTGTGAGAATATGTGAAAGAGTGAAAAAGATTTCATTCTGTTCCACACAACGGGGAAGATGAATTGCTCTAGTCTCCCAGTTAGAAAAAAATGACTTAATCTCAAACTTGAGCACTTTACCATACTTCAGTCCTCCATTTGTTGGCCAAGTGACATAAATGGAACTTTTCAAGCACATAAATGGAACTGGGACCATGTTTGGTTTGAGGATGCAGCTGAGATGCCTTTAGGCACATGAACCATATAACCAACTGGTGTGTGTATATTACAAGTCCTTCTCTGTGCCAGTCTGCAGAACCCACAAGCTTTCGTATAGCCTTGGCTCTTTACCTCAAACTGTCCCAGTTCAGACTTTTAGCTCTGGACATACCCCAGTTCAGTTCTCCATGTTAGCCACAAGATAGTCTTTACACACAGATTCTCTTTACCTTAGCCTGTATGAGACCAAATTTTATAACTGATCAGCAATAAAACCAATCACCTACCATCTTTGACTAAATTTATCATTGACTTCTGGTCTCAATTGCCACTGGATAGTATTAATATATTGATTTCACTACGAGAGTAGAAAGCAGTATCTGGAGATGCATAGCAAAGCATTATAAAGCATGTAAAAGGTACGGTGCCCATTATATATATGTATCAAGACCTCCATATGCTAATCTAGCAACATAAAGAAGTCTCTAAGAGACAGAAAAGTGGTCCACAGACAATATCTTCTAGACAGAAGGGCACCCCACTACTGTGGAAGTGGCATAAAGGTTCTTCCCCAGGCCAGCTCCTGGCTCAGTTGGCATGTTGAATACACAGAAGGCTTGTGACTGCAGCACCCTGCTAAGAGGGATATGGAAAGATAAGCATGAATTAGAGGAGTCTCAAGGCTACTGGCACCTACACACAAGGTCAGATAGTTCCTAAACATTCCCAGAATACAACAAACACTTAAGGCACTGAAAACACCTCACTGCTCCACGTCTTACAGTATAAATATTAACCAGGTGGATTATGGTAAAGAAATTCAGGCTGCATAAATAAATAAGGGTTGGTAGCTGGTTTTCTTTGCCAGTGGTCAGCTTTGGCTTGCCAACGCCATTAATAATTTGAGGAATGAACTGGCAGTTTTCATAGAAGTAATCTATTTTCTTCCAAACAATTCTAGAAGCTAATTTTCCTAGTGCTATAGCCAATATGGATTATCTCTGGTCCTGTCATGTAAGAGTTGTTCTGAAATATTCTGTTTATTAGTTATTTTTAGAGAAAATGGGAAAACAAAACACCAAGGAAAAGGGATCAGGTAAAGGGAAAGAGGACAGAGAGAAAAGGAAAAAGGGAGGAAGAGACAGGCAATCATCGCATTCACACCTGTTCTTTGTTCTTCAATGGAAATAATAATCTCTGATCTGTTCTTTGATGCCCAGTTGTTTCCCCTTACTACTAGCACCACTGTATTTAAGGGATTGGACATAGCACAGCAAGGTCTGAGGGGACTTTATTCCTGGGATGAATAAATGCATGATATTCTCATTTGAGAAAATGGAAAATATGATTCCAGAACTCCTCTCCAACAATGTACCTTTCTGATAGCATTATAGAGGATTATGTGAATGTACTAATGTAGCATGTCATCTTTATGGCAGTGGGGCAGGGTGGCATTTTTAAAAAGATGGACTTTATTCCAGAAGCCCATGACTACAAAGAAGCTGCCACTTTCTACTAGGGCTCTGGCTTAATGGTCTGTTTTGTTGGTGTAAATAAAAACTGCTTCTGAGTTGATACAAAAACAGGTCATTATGCATGCAACACCCATGTCTGACATAAAACTGATACCACAAACAACGACTCCTAAGAACCTTTGGAGTTCTTTCAGGAGATTTTTAAGAGTCCCCTATTGTTCCAAAAACCAGATGATGACAACACACCACTGTGTATTAGTTTATTTAACTTCTTTATCTCCACTAAGAGCAAGTAAATTATGTTGATACAATTGGTAACCATATACATTCTCTAGGACCTCCCAGAGTCCTGGATAGCTAAGGGAAACATTAAGGGCTGTTACAGGATTAATGCTTTCATTCTATAATGTGTATATATGGCTTTCATACAAACTTTAAAAAAAAACCAAAAAGGTAACACACAGCTAGCTTACAAAATCAATATACAAACCAAAAAATGAGGAAAGAAAATGAAAACAACCCATAATAACCCATGTAAAGACATCATATAGAGCTGTAAGTTTTAATAGATATATACAGAATTAGAAATTCAATGAGCACAATATTCAGCCTTTATTTGATATTTCAACTTTTATTCCTTACTGTGTTTTTAACACCAAAATTACACGTATAGAGAAGTTTTTCTATTATTTTATTTGCAGCAACTTAAATCCTTTTCTCCCCCAGGTGTGTGTGTTAAAACTCTAGTGAATCAATTCCTCTCCTATGATGTTTGCAGTAAAGACTAAGGAGGCCACTGTAGTTTCCCCTTTACTTGGTGGTGGTAGAACATTATTCTGATGCAGAGATTTTAGCCATTGCTTTGAAATATGTTTTGAATTCTCTCAACTGCCCACATCCCCCACCCCCCAAAAAGTGATGGGCATGATTCTTCACTGTCATGTATCCTGGGAAATCACTGCACCTACTTTTCATGGGTGTAATTAATAATACAAGAAAAAAAGACCTTTTATTTTTCCTAAAATGCTGCTACAATATTTTTTTTGGAGAGGCACATTGAGCCATGCATCCATTTTTTGCTGTTATGTGCTTACTTAGTCATATTGTCAATAGCCGATTTCTAGCTCTAAGCAGCAACACTAGGTTGCTTGTTCTGCTTAAGACCTCTCAATGTCCAAGACAATCTCTGGAGGCCAAAGCCATTCCTTTCAAACAATAAAAGTCTAAATGAACCACATAATTGCAATATTGGAAGTGCAATGACCCACTGGGGGAAGCTAGATGGTATCCAGTTACTAGGCAGATTATGATGAGGGATTTTAGGACAAGTAATTAATTAGGAAGATAGCTATGGGTATGAAGCCTGGCACAGGCTGTAAATTCTCCAGCTTTCCTCATGGAATTGGGTGCAGGAGCCTTCTCTATGCAAGTCTGAACCTTGAAGAACCTTTTGAAGCGTCTTCAGAAAATTTTATCTTGGGTCATCATCAAAGATGGAAAATAAGCAATTGCATTTGAAAACGGGGACTTCTTTACCAACTGTTTAATGAGAGAATCGTGAGCATACTCATACCATAGGCAGCTCGTTCAGCCTTCAAGGAGCCGTGGGCTGGAAGAATTGTGTATGCAGATCTGTTCTTCACTTGATGGAGCTCCACAGTCAAATGTAGAACAGAAAGCCAGTGCTAAAGAGCCAGTTCAACCCTCCAAAGAGGGGAAATAGTGAAGAATATACTAGGGCATTTCAGCTTTTCTCTGGAACAAATAGATTGTCAAATGTGTTTGGGGTTAGAATGAAAGAAGCAGAGGACAAAGCTGAAGGTTTTGGAATATGCATGGAAGGAAGGTAGTAGTAGAAGGATGAGAGCTTTGGGATTACTCACAGTCACCCTGGCATTACAAACAGGATCCCAAGCTTTCAGCTAGTAGAAGCAAGAGGTCCAGATCATTTCCAAATCCAAATTTAAAAGTACATGAATGACTAATGATTTATTTTGCTCTCCCCTGATTGGCTCAGTTCTCTGTCTGGGTCTAAAGGTCTACCCTTCCCCCCACACCACCCACTCACACTTTAACTTGACTGCTTGCGATGCAGTCTTCTCTACTGATTTCCCAGCTTAATCTGTTTTTGAGGATGTTTTTGATCACACTGTAAGCTCTAATTTTTCTTTGTATTGAATATGTTTTCAGTCCACTAGGAAGCCACCAATTAGAGAAACCCTTTGATTAGAAAGACTAACAGAAGCCCATCTTCCCACAGAATTTGGAAACCCACCTTCTCTTTTTTTAGTGTCATTATTTTTCAACTTAATGTTGTACATATCTTATTAAATGGATATGAAAATCAACCTGATCACAAGATCCCACAATTCTTTGTCTCTCAGGAAGAAACAGGGAGCAAGGTTTAGTTGTGGGCATCCGTTCCTGGTACTGGGAGGAGTAGGTTGCTCACGCAGGTCACACATGAATCTCTCTTACCACCAGCATCTTGCATGTTCAGCATGAGAACCCCCATCCTGACCTTCAGAACATTCTCCCAACTTTGGGAGAAAAAGCCTCAGTAATGCATTCAAAACCCTGGGAGGAATTTCTTGGCCAGATCAAAGAGTAAGTCTGAAACACTGATGGAACTTGGAGAGAAATATCCTCCTTTAGACAGGACTACTCCAGATTTATAGGAGACCACCCTTTGGTGGGCTCTGGAAGGACTGAGAGATTTCTGATACCCCTAGCCCCGACCCTCCTTCTCCTCCCTGTATGGTTCTGGGACGTTTGGAACATTTCTGTTTTCTGTTGAAACCTTATCAATATTCACTAAAACCAAAACTTGGCAGGTTTACATAACTGATGTAGTTGCAGAGCGATTCCAGCAGCACCTCAGAAAATACAAACCATGTTATATCATACTCACACATGCCATGCTAGGAACAAAGGAGCATGCTGTTTCCTCCTCAGAGCTTGTAGCCTAATAGAAACCACAGAGGAATCTAAGAGATTGTCAAAGAATTCTCCTAAGCAATAGGAGGATAGATAGATCCACTATGTTCGCTCCCAGTAACTCCCAGATAAACAGCCTGGTTTTCACCACTGCATTACTTGGCTTTTAGAGGGCTGTTTTCACATGGAAAATATTTGTTCTCCCCTGGGTTCATTACCAATTAATGCACCATTGTTTTATTCAAATTGTCCATGACCTGAGGCTAAATGATGAAGGAAAAAATTTCCATCAAGTTGAAAAAAAAAATAGATTAGCATTTCTCTTATTAGTCTTAACCACTTGAATTCTTAAAGCTGAGGAAATGATCATACTACAGCTCCCATCTTTTTATATTCCCTATTAATGTCCAGATCACGGTGAGGAGGAGTGAGGGAGGTTTCCATGTTGTCTGCAGTCCAAATTTGCTTAGTTTCCATATTGGCACCATTGAAACAAAGCATGGAAGCAAAAGTTTCACCCAATTGCCACCTTCCCTGCTCTCTGGAGAGAAAGATATGTGATGGGAGAAATGAACAGAAGGAGCTTGAATAAGGTGCTTCTGAGTTAGCACCCAGCAATTCTTGACCAGGGCCCTCTGAAGCTGTTCCCTGATTAATGATTTATATTGTTCTCAAAATGAAAATAGTGTCCTCCCCTGAAAAAGAAACAGCACCAACAGGAGTGGCACTATAAAAGCAGAAGATGCTGATTGGTGGTGAGACAATGCAAAGTTCAAACAGGAACTCCCTTTCAGCACAGGGTACTTCTATCAAGAGAAATGTCAAACTTGACAGTGGCCTAACCTATTTGAGTCCCTACCATAATATGGGCTTCCCTGAAGTTTTGGGGAGGTGATTCAACACATTAGAAACATAGAGCACAGCTGCCAAAAACCAAAAGGTTTCAGAGTCTAAATTGAAGAATATAAATCCTGGTGTGGGACTCTCACCTAGTAACAGATAATTCTAGCTTATTTCATTAAACTGATTAAAATATGGCTTAATCCCTAAGTGGGATACATTGATTGTTTCAGTAAATTCGGTGCTAGTATGCCAATTTATTCTTGATTTAAACGTGTGTGTGTGTGTGTGTGTGTGTGTGTGTGTGTGTGTGTGTGTAGGAAAGAATCTTTCCTTCTCCTAATCCTTTGTTCTGGTTTACCTGTATCCTGAGTGG
>NW_017728931.1:40500711-40503216 GCF_001723895.1 Crocodylus porosus
TATATATATATATATATACACACACACACACACATATATATAATTTTAGGAGAAGGAAAGACATACTTTCCCTCCTTAGCTGGAAGGTAACCATTGTGGAAGCCTCTGTAAGACAATGGGAGATTATAGGATAAAGAAATGAATGGGTAGGATCTGCCAAATGACTCCAGGCAGATGGAGAGAGGATGGATGGAGAGTGAACATGTATTCAGAAACTTTTCTCTGGTTTTGCAATTTAACTTCACTAGAAAAACAGCTGGACCACTTTTCTAGGTCAGCTCACACCCAGGTGCCTTTTTTTACAGATGACCTGGCTGTTCTGTTTCTTTTGAAAGGTGAGTTGTAACTGTCTTCTCTGGTTTGGCATAATTAGTATGTCTCTTCTCTAACATCATCCAGGCCTCCCTGTGGAATTCTTCTGGCTGATTTGCTAGATATTTTCTTCCCTTTTGTGAAGTACAAAATATTTACTTTGGTTATTGATACCAGTACCGGTATGTATCTGATCTTCTATGGCTGGTGGCACACTGGAAACATTTTCATCGCCCCACATCTTTATTTCCTCCACACCAAGGGATTTTCTGCACTGTTGTCCTGGAGCCGTGAGGATATTTTCATTTTTCCTCTTTAAACTCTGTTGAGGCCCTGCATCACTGCCATCATCCTCTTGATAATGAGGACTCAGTGGGTTTCCTGTAGACCCTGTTAAGATTCTTTTAATCAGCCTGATGGGTTGCTGATCATGTCATGAGGTGACAAGTGAGCACTCCCCAAGGGGCTAAACACATGGTTCTCTTTTCAGTTCTACCTGGTAGAAACAAGGAGCTATGACTATAAAAATCAGCGTACCTGCAGGAACAATCAGGCTGGCTGTCTTTGCTGCATTCTTGACTCTTGAAGCTACCTTGACCACTGGAAACCAAATTTAAAAGCTGTACCAGCTAAATTAGTTCAGTATGTAGACATGCCTTTGGCGAGTGAAAAGCTCCTATTCTCCTATAACCATGTTCTCTCTCAGCAACTGAATCCCCCACTGCTTGTATATCAAACAGTTTCTAACTGTAGGACATGAGGAAGAGCTCCAGAGACATACCGAAGCAGTTCTCAAATTCTGCTCTAAGGCATAGCCAAAAACATCCTCTCTCAGGATATGCCTACAATGCAGTCAATGCACGACTACAGCTCAGATAGCTGCAGCTATTTAGTTGACGCCAGAGGCGTAGCCAAAGGTGGGCCAATTTGCATCTAGGCCCACCAGTCACAGCCTCAGGGTGTGTCAAGTTTAATTAAATATATTAATAGGCTTTTATTTTTGCTCATCTGCTCTAAAGTTGGCCAACCTAAATATCCATTTCAAGCTCAGGTCACAATAACAGTGTAGGCAGAGCACATGGAACTCAGCATGAATTACAGGCAAAATGTCCCCAACGCCAGGCATATACCTGGTTGATAGTCCAGGCAAATATTGGGCTGTTATGGCATTACTGCTCTCAGTACCCAACCTAGTTGATATAAAATGAATTCAAATATGTCCATGTGAATTATACTTGCATATTGACTGCAATGTAGACATAACTTTAGTATAAGCATGAGGAAGGTCTGTCCCGGAGTTTGTTTGGGGTAGGGAGGCATGTGGGTGGTTAGCAAAGGAAAAAATCCTCACTATTTCTGCAAGCTTTGTGAATATAATTCATGTTGTTTGCTTATGCTATGTCTGATGCAGCACCACGGAAATGAGTGGACTTTGGCAGGTTCCCCAACTCTTATGAGATTAGCAGCCTGTTGACCATACAAATTACGTAGTCCCTCCCTTCTTCTTTTAGTCTGTGATTTTCAAAGCAGAATTCAATGGGATTTGGCCACTGAACTTCCTTTAGCTCCTTTGAAAATGTCAGTCTAAAAGCTGCCGTGTGCGAAAACCAATCCTCTTCCCAATCCACCACATAGTGAGATCTTCAAGGAGCCAGCTGGAGAGCAAATTGGCTCATAAAAAATGGGTTTTTCCCCTGATCTCACAATCATTTTGAATAATGGTCAAAAAGTAAGAAAGAGGACTCCCCTCCCTTCAGAAGCACCTGTTGAAATTGCAGGCAATCAAATTGTTTCCATATAATTTTTCCCCACAACATATTTTTTTGGCTGAACTATTCCAATTTATGGATGAAAACAGAAAACTGTCTTGGTTTTCATTCCTACCTTCCTCTCTCTGTAATGGGAAATGAAAGAGAATAAAAAATTGATTTTGTTTTTATATCTAGCTCCTCTCAAATGTTGTTTAATTTTGTGTCAAAACATCAAATAGTCCATGACATTTTTTTACTTTCATTTCTTTAGCTATTTTCTGCTGTAAATACTTTTTTTTTTTTACCAGTTCTAAGTAAAATCAATAGGAGGTCTTCCATTGACATCAGTGGGAGCTGAGTCAGGCAAAAACAATAATGGAGGTTAAATGTGCAAGGAAAAAAAAGGCTGTTTTCACTGCTGGAAAAAAAACCCAGAATTTCG
>NW_017728931.1:40503316-40524752 GCF_001723895.1 Crocodylus porosus
GGGGGGTTGTTAGGATATTTAGATAGAGAAGAAAACATTTTTCTCCATCACCTTGAATTTAATATGAAAACAAAAAGAGAGTTCTGCTGTCATTCTTCTATGAAAAATACTTTCTCATCTTCGGGGTAGGGGAGGAAAATTCAGGACTTTGCTAACCCCACCTTTTTTCTATCAGAGAAAGGAAAATTGCCAGCAGCAGAGACAATGAGATTTTAACCTAGAAATGGTGGCCTTTCACCTGAAGATTGACCAGAAAAAAAAATTCTTACCTGCAAATATCCAAAAATCCCTACCCAGCTGATTATTCACAGAGTTCTCTAGCCATAACAAGAATTTAAAAGATAGAAGGAAAAAGAAAGAAAAATTTGTTTGTTTCTGACCCAAGGCCACAATCCTAAAACATTGCAGCTTTCAGGCAAACACCATTACAACAAAGTTCCATTGACTACAGTTAGGCTCTGTATGCTCAAGCCTTAGCCCATGTGGACTAATTCATAGGATCAAGACCTAATATAAAACTTGAGAAAAAAAATTATTTAAAACCCTCTACATTGTTCAATATAAAATAGAAATACTTTTCTAAAGGAAGTTACAGTTCTTTATTTCAGGCCTCTAAAAACATTGTTAGGGTTATATGTTAAAAATACTAAAGTAAAATAAAAGGAAAAAAAGATTTCTTTGTGTGTGTATTTGTTTGTTTCCTTCTATTGTACCATTAAGCTATAAATAATTTTAGGATAAAATGCCTAGGTGTAAATGAAACTGTTAACTGATCGTGGCTGCTGATGTCCCTTTCTCATGCTGACCAGCTTGGCTTCTATTAATCCAGCATCTTCTCCTGTTTCTTGCCTTCCTTTTTCTTCTTCTTGGGTTCTGTCAAGATGACAACAACAAAATTAGCATCTAAATTCAGCTCAGTAAAACAGTTAGTGCAGAAGCATTTCCCCCTGTGTTCTTGTACACATAAGAGTTATTTTTCTGTCCAGGTTTTTAGGTGGGGGAGAAAGGAGAAATGTATCAAGGGCTAAAGAGGATGTAAAGGGGAGTATCCCTCCAGTTCAGAACTTTTCTAATCTGATCCCCCAGTTCTGTTTGGCATGCGAGGCATTGTCTCAGGGACTTGCTTAGAAAATAAGAAAACAGGAGGCAGCTCCTGGAGTAACCAGGTCATGGCTCAGTGGAGAGCAGGAGGCAAGCTTTGCTCATGGTCACATACACATCCCTCATTTCCTTTCTATTTTACATTTTCATTGGTCAGAAAGCTGAATGTGAAAATGACTCTTAAGGAATTATTTCCCTTTTCCAGAAGGTGGAAAGAAAGCCCTCTAGCTTTTCTGACTCTTACTCTGCCAGTATTCCCCCTTTTGGTTCAGGACCAGCATTTAAAATCCAATCAAACCTCAGTAACAGATTCCATGCATCCATTTTTGGTTCAAATCATTATTTTCCAAGGTTTTGTGGGCAAAATCCATGGAGTGTGGGCTGGATATGGCTTATGTTGGGTGAGTAAGGAAATAAGCAGGGCTCTGCGAAACAGCACCGTTTCGTTCCAACTTGCATTTTGACGTTTTGATAGAGCAGTGTTTTGTTTTGCATTTTGTTTCAATTTGAAACTGTTGTTCCATTTCGTTTCATCAAAACATTTTCACTGTTTCAATGTTTCGCCCATAGGCTATAATGGGGAAGCTCGAAACAGCCTATAACTTTGTCATTTCTGGCCTGATTTGGATGAAACTTGCAGGAATGGTAGCCCCTTCTGTGGGCATGAAACCGGCCAGATTCAAGAAGATAGGTGGAGGGGATTCGGGGAAACTGCACCCCAAGGTCTTGAAAGCAAAACTTGTGTCACTTGTATGTGTTAAGCCACAGCGGGGTCAAAACTGCAGATGTGTTAACCCCTGCTGAGGCCACAAAGACTGACAGCTTTCAAGGAGACAGGTACAGGGGCTTCTGGGTTTTGGAGCTCTGCACCTCTGGCTGCTGACAGGCAAAGCTCGTGACATGAGTGAGTGACACTGTGCATGTGTTAAGGTGCACCCTCACTCAACTGACACCAAGGCAGAAACCAGAGCAGTTCAAACAATGCTGCCCTTTATGCAGTTTTTCCATCCCATCCACCGGGGCACTGGGATTAGAAGGGACCTCAGGAAAGGATGACAGTCACTGGTCAGCTACACAGTCAATAATGAGAGCACTCCTTCCCCCTCCCTCTCCTTACTTTAGTTTCTGTTTCCCTGCAGGCAAGCCCAGCTTGAGCTTTGAAACTCAGAGAATAATCGAGCTGCATCCTCTTTGGAACCCCGCCTTTAGGTAGTTGAAGGCTGCTATCAAATCCCCTCTCAGTCTTCTCTTCTCGAGACTAAATAAGCCCATCTCACTCAGCCTCTCCTCAGAAGTCATGTGCCCCAGGCCTCAAACCATTTTGGCAGCCCTCTGCTGGACTCTCTCCAGTTTGTCCACATCCTTTCTGTAATGGGGGGCTCAAAACTGAACACAGTACTCCAGATGTGGCCTCACCAGTGCAGAATAGAGGGGAATACTCACTTCCCTAAGGGAATAAACTATATTCACATAAGGCATGTATACACCAGCATAGCAACATCCACACTAGGGGCTATACTGAAGTGATGGGAATCAGACATGTAACAGAAGATTAACCCATTATTCTAAGCTGTGTGTGCAGAGCGGGCCTTAGGCTAATTTGAAAACCTAATCTCCATGTTCATAATACTAATACTTAGGAATCTAACTTTAAGGCATGGAGGTTTAGAAAATGTTGATCTGTGCATTCTCAAACTCCCATGGTTACCACTATGCCTGTTCATAGCCACTGTGCACCTCTTCATATTGGAGGTATACCATAGACAGAAGCATCTCTACTATTACTGAGTTAGGAAGTTGCTTTGAATTTTATTTTTATTCCTGTCTTCCCACTATTCAATCTGCAGCTATGCATCTGTGTAACTCATATTTTCAACCTCCCTCTCCCTACTGGTTCCACATAAGAAAGCAGAATGTATTATGCAATACCAAGTGTGTTTGTACAGCCACAGACATCCACATCATCCCATCTTCCTCTGTCTTGCCATTGTTCCCTAGCTATGACACTGATACAATGCAAGGGTTACAAGCCAAGACCCTTTATCAGAAAGCCCTGCCTCATTTAGAATATAATGGCCAGTTATCTGAAATCTCTGCAGTCTCTTTTCCCTGCATCTGTTGAGTAAATAGCCAAAGGAAAGTGTAGGAAAGATCCATTAGGCACACTATATTTGATAATCCACTTTTTCATGTTCTTATCCTCTATATCAGGGGTTGATAACATTTTTGAGCCACAGCCTGGACTTTGAAGATGTTGGCATGCTAGGGGACAGACAGCAGGGGAGCCCAAGGAGCCCAATTCTTGTTGTGGCAGCAAAGTCCCAACCCCTTCCACACTGTGCGCTTTGAGGTACGCATTCAGCAGCTGCTGCCATGGAGCCTGGGCTGCTAGCAGCAGGAAATGGGCAGGCTTCAAAGAGCTGCACTGGGGTCTTGGATCTGTGGCCAGTGGCAGCTGCACACACACCTCAGGACACATGGCAAGGAAGGGGCCTGGGTCTCTGCAATCCCAGCCCTTTTCCCTGAGGCACATGAGTGGCCCCCACTGGCCACAGAGCCAAGGCGGGGCTCTGGACCCTGAAGCACCAGTTGTAGCCTCCCAGCTTCCTGCCACATCCGGCCTAGGGTCTGGGCAGCTGATGCCTGCCATGGAGCCCAGGCTGCTTGCAGCAGGGTTAGCAGCCTCCCTGCCACCTGCTCTGAGCAGCCCAGACTCTGACCAGCGGCAGCTGCCCAGAGCATGAGCCAGTTGTGGCATGCCAAGAACAATGGACTCACATTCCATGCTTTGGCATACATGCCAGGGGCTCCTGACCCCTGCTATACATGGACATCTATCTGGGATTCACTAACATTGGCAAAGATTGTATGCAAGACCTGCACTTCAGCACATTATGTCGGGCAGTTATTTCCTAGCCAACCTTTTCAAAAATGGCCTCAGCCTGCCTTCAGTATTTACAGTAGTTTGTCAAGCAGTATCCAGTGCCAGTGGACCTGTGGGATGGAAGAGTCACCATGCTGCCGATTCTGATGCAGCCAGATCTTTCTCTTGGTAGGCACTGGCTCAGAAGACCAGGAAGGCAGTACTGCAAATGCCAGCTGCCCTGGCCAGGATACCTCCAGCTCTTCAAGCACCCTGTGCAAACAGCTCTTTTGTCATCTTTGTTTTAAATTAATGCAGTGTTTGCAAAAAGTAAGTCACAGACCCCTGCATCAGCCATGCTCTGGCTATAGGCAATGTGTCTGTATCTGATGTGTCAGTTATAGTATCAGGAGCTCTTATGAAGAAATGCTATGAACAAATGAAATCCAGGTGGCTACTAAATCACATTATTCTAAGAAGAACTTCTTAATGGCACCATTCACTTCATGTATCAAAAGTATTTATCATTAAAAGTACCAGTATAAGAGTCACCATTGCTGTTAAGGTGTGTGTGATCCTCTAGTGGTGGGGGAAGGACAGGGGTAGATCCTTGCCAGACAATGTTCTCTATTTCTCAAGGAACTACTATTCTGGCTAGGACACAAATGCCCCAGATTCACATTCTTCCCCTATACCCCACCACACACCACTACACTGGAGGTCCAGAGGAAGGTGGTATACACAATTAGTTTATGCCACTTTTGTACCAAGTGGGGATGTCATCTTATCCAGAAAATCCTTAGCTGCCCAGTTAAGGGTGCTTTTCACTCCCTTTGCATCACTGAGGGTGCATCTACACATGCAGTTAAGGCAAAGCAATAAACTTTGGGCAGTTTGCACCAGAGTGAACTGCTCCCAGGCACAGCACCCTTAGCCAGGGTGGAGCAGGCCCAGGCTGGCACGGAGCCCAGGGGTTCGGCCCCAGGCTCCGGATGGCAGTGTCAGGCAGTGGAGGGGCTGGCTGGGGCATATGAGTGCAGAACATGCGTTGAGAACTATGTGGCTAGGTGGCAGGCAAGGATCTAGCCTCCTGCTGCCTGGGTTAATCAGGTGCAATTTTCACCCAAGGTCCCCATCTACACAAGTGGTTGATTGTAGTTATTTCACAGTCCCCATCTACAGAAGTGTTTAATTGTAGTTATTTACTTTACTGTAGGGCAGTACTATCCTAGAGTGGAGTTAATTAGTTTACTGTGCCCTAATATTGGTGCATGTGTAGACTGATGCTTTACCGTGGAGCTGACCAGTCAACTCCATAATAAAGCGCATGTGTGGATGCATCCTGTAGGAGCAATATGTAACCATTTTGGATATAGAGTAGGTTGGATATAGCCTCCAAATATTTTAAGAAATCCAGCTGAATTGTCACCAACCATTCTACTGTGTGTATATTTGAAACACACACACCCCAGCACCCGCTATTATGAGAATATGTGGTAATACCCTCATCCAGCTGGAAGCCACAAAACTATGCCATGACACCTGTCCATCTGCAGTACATATGCAGAGGCACATCACAGAATACCTGGTAATACACACCAGTAATCAAGTGCTTCACAACAAAATAGCCACCTGCTGGTATTCAAAGCATTTTCACTAGAACAAGACAGGTTAAAAAACACCAAAGTTTATTCCCTTTCATGCTTATATGGATTTGATTCTGCAACTGTTAACCAGATGAATAAAACCCTACTAGTATGAGCAGCCCTAGGCAGGAGAAATATTTGCTTGAGTATGGGTTTCAAGATCAGGGAACATCTCTGAAAAAAAAAAAAAAGAAACCAGTTGGTCCTGAACCTGTTAAAAAATAGCCAGAAAGTTCCCATTGATTTCAAACAAAATTCCCATTGATTTCAATGCCTCTAAAGTCAGGACTTTATCTAGAAACTGCCATCATTTAGTGGTGGCATACTTTTATGCAATTTTGCATAATGGCACTCTTTAACTAGCCACCTTTATTCTATAACCCCTCTTTTACTGTGCAAGCAGGGAAGGAAAGTAATTATGTCACATAGAGGCTGCATACTATTTGAAGCCACTCTCAATTTAAAGGCACAAAAGGAGAATAATTACATTTTAATAGAAGCCAAGCTTTGTAAGCCAAGATACACAGGTATTTATTTTCACTCACTGGGGAGGAGCTGATAGTTCACCCATGGCTTTACAAAACTCTGGCACTTAAGTCGAGCAGCATCCCAAAAAGCAATAAAAAATAATTTGAAATAGAAAAAGCTGTACTGGTGGAGTATTACAGCAGATAATATCAATGCTTGCATCAGGAGCTTGGAATGATTGTTCTCAGAGCAACTAAGGAACTCAGCCCCATTTTGTACAGAGAAGCCCAGTTTTTCAAATGGGTTCTGGACCCACAATTGGGGTAGATTTTCTTAAGCTCTTTGCTGCCACCAACATATGTAGTTGAATTTTCAAAAGAGATCATATGCTGGGTTTAGAAACTTTTTTTGCAAATGTGACCAGAAGTATCATTACTGGAAGCCACAGAGTGCTGGGCATGTTTGAGTGCTCAAGTGACCTCCTAGAGTCATTAAAGGGAATGGCTAAACTGTCATTGACTTGAGTTAGGCCAGAATTTCCCCCTTGGCCTTTAGGCATCAAACAGAAGGTAAGCTCTTTTAAAAATCTGACTCCAAAGGGACCGCTGCCAGTTTCCTATGAAATCAAAGACTGAACATCCCATTTTTCCAATTAATTTCCATGAGAAGCTAGTCCAATGCACTCTTTATATATGGCACTAGAAAATTGCCCATCAAGAATGATGGCCGGCGGGGCAGGGATGATGGAGCGCTGCCACCACTCTGCATCCAGCCACATGCCACCCCTCCACCCCACTCCATGTCCAGCCCCATGCCAGCCCTCCCCCCCGGGAGGCGGCAGTGGCAGTGCAGGATGGTGGGTGGTGATGCTCCATCCCTGCCCACCTCTCCCATCATTCTTGACAGGTATTTTTGATGCAGCATTGGTTGGAGCCACACCCTCCAAGAGCATTATGGACAGACAGACAAACACACAAATAGATGGACTAAACCCTGTGTGTGTGTATACACACACACACATACACACATATATACACACACACACACACACACACACATTTTATATATATATATATATACACATATACATATACACACACACACACACACACACACATATATTCCTTCTTACTTCTTGAGTAATGGGATCTTTTCATGGTCAACCATTTTCACAACCCCTAAACTTCAAAGCTTCCCCAAGACAAGTAGTACAGCTTAGAAAGAAAAATTATAATTGGACAGTGATTATGGACAAGCTGAAAGTAAACTCTAATTGGAGGAGAACTCCTCCTTATGTAAGGCCCCATTGCTGCATTGG
This sequence comes from Crocodylus porosus, assembly GCF_001723895.1. Lineage (NCBI taxonomy): Eukaryota > Metazoa > Chordata > Crocodylia > Crocodylidae > Crocodylus > Crocodylus porosus. Next base: position 40,510,713 of record NW_017728931.1, read on the forward strand.
TCATCAACAGAGTAGACTCCTCAGCATTACAGCACAGAGCTCTACTGCTAGAATAAAAGGAACAACTGTAGCAATAGAAAGCCATTTTCCAGTAGATCTGTGAGAGGGATGTGACATGCCCTTTGCCAGTATTTTACATTTGATTACATCTCCTGTGTTATAACTGTGCTGTTTAACACCCTCCTCTATATATAGAGATGTTCATCATTCCCCTTATCCCACTTTACTGTACTCTCTTAGGAGCTTGGCACCCTTCCAGTTCCCATAAAGCTGGAAGCGTACAGCTCCTGTAACTAGGCAACTAAGGATTGCCCAGATAAGCTGACACCCCATCTGTAACAAAGGTCGCATACCTGTTTGTGTATGCCACCTTCCTGTGGACCTCCAGTGTAGTGGTGTTTAAAACAGCTTTATCCAGTAAAAGAACTTTACCCAGCTGTTAAACTGTGATCAGGGTTTGCCAAACACTAAAGCAGTATCTGACAAAGGCATGAAGCCGCAGCTGATGGTATAGGGAAGGCATCATTTAAGCCACTAAAGAGTTCATGAATCTTTTAATAGAATTTTACAGAGCTACAACCAGCAGACACCCCCTGAAAGTTCACTGAGGGAGGAGGGAAGGCTGCAATATGGGAACCTTTGGCAAAGATTTCCTTAACTAAGGCTGAACAAGAAACTTTTGTTTGAAAATGCAGATTTATTCAAACCAAACCTTCTCATGGGAAATGGTCAGTTTGGACAGATTCCTTCCTTGAAAACATTTTTGAAAAAAAAATTTTAAAGCATTGGGGGGAAAATAGTTTTCCATCTCAAAATGGTTTATTGTTTAGACATTTATGTTATTTTTGTTTTACTTCTAAAAATGTAATTAAAATGTTCAAAACCAAAACAAAATTGTTCAAAAATTATAAACAGGAAAGGCTTTGATGGACTCCAAGCTAAACTGTTTCTCAGATTTTAAATTCCCAAACTGCTTCTGAGATTAAGTTTTTGCCCCAGTTCAGCACAAGAAAACAACTGCTCTTGCAAGATGAGAAAACCATTCCCTGTTCATCTCTAGTCTTAGCATGTCTTCAACTTGTGGTCCATTTACACTATATATCCATTTGTCTTAAGTTTTTATACTGCCACCAATCACCATAGTTTTTGATCGCTTTCTGTACAAAAGCAATAACAACTGTGAAATCACTCCCATAATCATTACATAGATTGCCCTGACTTTTCAGAATTTAAATACTGAACTGTATGATGCAGTACTGCACAGTTAATTCATAACATTTCTGATTTCAAAATGCGATAGCAAGGGAAAGAAAAAGATATATTCAATGTTATTCGCACATCCAAGTACATCTAGTAGTGTGTTTTTTTACCTAGGCATTTGTTCATTTTCAAATCAAACTGCATTCAACCTCAGAGGGTACAGGCTCTGAGGACAGTATACCTTATGCAAAAGGGAACTTTTTAATCTGTAGCCTGGGAGACAGGGAGGCAATGCAAAGGCCAGGAGATCTGCTAGTCCCTTGTCATACTGCCTTATATACAGTGCAGGAATTAGCATTTAGGAGGGGAGATTCTACTGAGACCTATCATCAGAAAGGATCCAAGTAATCAGATGACAGTCTAGTTGGGCATCTTTGCTTACAGTTGTGATAGATGGAATTCCAGCAACCTACTCTATCATAGATGCATAGACGGCTGGTTCTCCACCTGCATATGTGATTTAAGAACTCTGTGAAAATCAAGTATCATGCCTAAGTAGTGTGCCATTTTCAAAGTATAACTTGCCATATTTCTAAACCAGTGCCTTTCAAACTGATGTACGCACACTCTGTAAGCACTTAGCAAACTTGTAAAGGTAAGCAATAGAAAAGAATGGGAAAGCTGAACAACAATAATGTAAATACAGAAAAAAAGGAGGAGGGAGGGAATGAAGAACCTTATGCCTTAGGCTATTGGAGGTGGTTCGGTGTGATTGTTTTAACAAAATGTAACATTTTAACTACCTATAACATACAGTCATTGGATTACATACCAGTACAATGCACATAAGGGTATGCAAACCAAAAACATTTGAGAACTATTGGCTAGTCTGAACCAAATGTCATAATGGTACCTCTGTTCATTAAAGTGTTTAACCACCAGGGTCCTGATTCAGCAAAGTATTTAAGTATGTACCAGACTTTAACCATATCCAAGTCCCATTGAAGTCACTCGGAGCCTACCCACTTAACCCAAACTCACTAATGTCAATGGAAGTCCTTCCACTGATTTCTTTTGGTCATGTACTACATACCCAGCCAGAATGCAATAAATTAAATAAATATTTTGAACTGTTGAAAATGATCTTTTCAAACTTGGAAACTATTTGATAAACAAGGCTTACTGGCAGTAACTCTTCAAAATGGATATGTTTTAAGCTGAAATTGTCCTTTTTGGCATCTTCCCTGCCTATTTAGTTTGTAGTTCATTGGGGCACAGGTTTTCTACTATTCTGTGTAGTGCCTAACAAAACAGGGACCCAGCTGTGGCTGGGCCTCAGGCACTACTGAAATAAATATGCTTAGTGATGATTTAAATCTAAGGATTTTTCCCCACAAAAACTGTTCACCCAGTACCACCAAAATTGAGTGATAGCCTAGGGTTCTGATTAAAGAAACCTAAGTTATATGATTTGGAACAATTTGTTTCTGATTTTGAAAAAATAACCTGAATGTTTCTCTCTTTAAAGCTGGAATCAAGCTTGAATTGAAACTTGGAGGAACTCAGAAGTACAATTTTTTTTTTCTAAATGTGTGTGCATTTCCATGTGTCCAACATTCAAAAAGCTGAGTTAAAATCTGGGAAATCATGAGATTCATGATAATGAATTTGGAGCTCCATTTTTTTTTGTTGTAAAGCTTTTAGGATCATACTTGGATCATGTTGGGCACATCTACACGTTCATTAATATGCCTTTGCTACTGTGCATTGTTTGGTAGCACTAATGCACAGTAGCAAAGGCAAACTTTTTTTTGTGATGCTTAATGAACAGTACACTAATTCTACTGTAAAGTAGCACAGTTTTTGCCATGACACACTAATGCACAATAGAACAGTCCACTGTGCATTAAGACATATTGTGTAGACACACCCACTGTCAGGATTTTCCTGCAAACACAAAGGCTAAAAACTTCTGTTTCTTTCAAAACAAAAGCTGAGATTCTCATATCACTTGACTCCAAGAGGTGTGGCTTTTAAGAAAATACCAAGTACTGTGACACTAATAATGTAATCCTTAGTCCTCCCAACGGGGCATGCAAGAAAACACTCTGTGGCTGGTGAGCAGGAAAAGTGGGGAGAATAGTGATTAGAATAATGCTAAATTCCCACCCAAAAATGATCTGGCTATAGAAGGTACTACATGCAGAACTAGTTAACATTAATAGAACCGGTGCATGCATGGACCAAGGGAGACATATGCTGGTGTCAGGTTTTTAGTCTGCACTCACACATTCAAGGAATACTGGTCAACAAAAGAAGAGCATTGGTCTAAAATAGCATAAAGCAGGATAGATTTTCCCCTTATAACATATACCTGTGTGTTTACATACATAGTAAGATAGCCAAATCATTTGATATGTAAACTGCTTCCATATATTACTCAAGATTAGTGAGCAGTTATGTAATAGGAAATTATTTGTTAACTGGAACCAGAAGAGAGGAGACAGAGTGTGTGTGTTGGGGGGGCGGTGCATGTGGGTGTGTGTCTAGGCACACATGCACGTGTACAGAACTGGCCTTAGGGATAGGCAATGTGGGTGACCGCCCAGCGTGTTGTTGTCAGGGGCATGCCACACGCACACACACACACACACACAGACACACACATGCACACAAACATACACATATACACACATACATGCACACACACAGCAACACCCAGACCCACAAAATCAGCAACACTGCTGCAGACAGAAGCAGGCAGGTAGGGGCACGGGGTGCAGTCCAGCATGGAGGTGGAACCACCCACACTGCCCAGCCCGACCCCCGTCTCCAGGAGGAGCCAGGCTGGGTACTGCAGGTAGCTCCTCCCTGCCAGACTACACCCCAAACCCCTGCCTTCAGCAAATCTACTGACTTGGGGTTCTGACTTGCAGGGGTGCCAAAATACAAGTTTGTCCAGGGTGCTATTTTCGCTAAGGCGGGCCTTGCATGTCTATTTGTGTGTGCATATGTTTGTGCATGCATGATGTGCCTGCCTACAGATTTTATCTATGTTGTGAGCTAATGACACAGGTTCAGCTATTTTTTACTAGAGCTCCATACTCTGTTGAGCTGCCTGGAAGACTTACGTGACAAGCTTACAGAGAAGAAAAGACAGCAAGGAGAATGGAAAGGGAAAGGAAAGGAAAGAAGAAAGACAGAAAGGAAAGATCAAGGAAGTAAGTAAAGAAGAGAAAAAGGAGAGAAGATGGGGAAGAGAGCTCACTGTCTCTGCTTGGAATGGTAATGAGTGTAAACATTTGCTGATGGCAAATCTTTTGTCACAATAAGTCCCACAGCTTCAGGCATTTTCACTGCTGAAGGGTACTGATGAATGCCAAGCAGGCTGGATATGCTGCTAAAACAAAAGGCCTATGCAGTTTTGGGCTGCATCAATAGAAGTATTAGGTGCAGGACACAGAAGGTGAAAGTGTCTCTCTACTGGGCACTGGTTAGGCCTCATCTGAAGTACTGTGTGCAGTTCTGAGCTCCTCATTTAATAAAGGACATGGAGGAGTTAGATACGGTTTAGAGGTGAGCAACAAGGATGATCAAGGGCTTGGAAGGCAAGTCATATGAGGAGAGGCTAAAGGAGCTATGCATGTTCAGCTTGCAGAAAAGACACTTAAGAGCGGACATGATAGCATTTGTCAAATACTTGAAGGGCTGCCATAAAGAAGAGAGAAAGTACCTTTTCTCTCTTGCTGCACAAAAGAGAATGCGGACCAATGGTCTGAAGTTGCAGCAAAGTAAATTCAGATTGGATATCCAGAAAAAAATGTTCACTGTTAGAATAATGAGGCAGAGGAACAGATTGCGTAGGGAAGTTGTGGACTCTCCATTACTGATGGCGCTCAACAAGAGGTTGGACAGACAATGGTTGGGGATGATCTAGGCGTATGTTTTACCATGGGTATTTTCCAAGCTTCTGGACTTTGCTAGCTGCTACCACCCCCATAAACTCTCCCTTTTTTCTGCTATATGTGTCAGGGTGTTTTTAAGCCTGATACTACCAGAGGCATCAGTTGTTGACTACAGCTAAAGCTGGAGACTTCAACTAGGGTGTACCAATTCCCCTGCTAGGAGCAAAGTCAGAGATTCCTAGCCAGAGGGTCTTGCCCTCTGCTCAGGGTCAAACTGATCACCATATTAGGGGTCAGGAAGGAATTTTACCCCATGGTCACACTGGTATGGATTGGGGGGGGGGGTTTGCCTTCCTTTCTGGCAGAGGGCATGGCCCTCTAGCCAGGACCTCTTGAGTGTATATTGTCAACATTTTATAGAAGAGGGGCTGTGATAGGGGACAACTCTTGGGGCCAGATCTCATGCCAGCCCACCCACCTGTCTCTAGGGCAATCTGCCCAGTCTTTTCTGCCACGACTTTGCTGCTCCATAAACTGTTGGTATAACATAGGAGACTGCCCATTAATGCCCCGATGCCAGGGGGCACTGTCTGCAGCTCCGACCTTCCCTACACCATAGCCCATGCCTTGCAGATGGCATCATAGTTCTTAATGTCTCCAGCCCCCACTGGGCCCCATAATCCTCCATTCTGGACCCCAGCTGGAACCCTCCAATCAGACAGCCTACTCCACCCTCATTCTAGGCTACCTAGCTCCCTGTACTCTTCCCCCTCTCAGGTGTGGCCTCCCAGGTTCTTTGGCCACATGGACCCTGGTCTCACCTCCAAGGCCAGTCACAACCCCAGGCCCTCAGCTCTGGGTGTCCCTTGTGGTGGGCCCCTGGTCCCTTTGACCCTTCTGGTCCTGGCCCCAGGATTGACCAGTCCAGGGTACCTCAAGTCAGGCTTCTTGAGCATCTAGCCCACTCTCTCGCAAGGTCCACCTTCTCAGCCCTACTATGGGGTTACCCACCCAGTTGTGGGAGCTAGGGTTATTAAAGTGACCCAACCCACCTTTCAGCAGGGTGGTAACTGGCCTGGCATGTCCTGGGGGCTCCAGTGCCAGTAGGAGCCCCACTGAGCCACCCATCCCCAGCAGGGTACAGTTTTAGGTCATACCCAGGACCAAGAGCCTCCTAGCCATCCCCAAAAGCTCTTGCACTCACCTCCTAGTTATTCCCACTGCAGCTCAGCTAGACAATGTTTCTCCCTCCCCTGGCAACAGCAGACTGCAGCCTTTATATATAAGGGTCTCAAAATGGCCACTGCAATCAGGCACATGCCTGACCCACCCCTTAAAGTGGCAGGCACCAACAGTGCCCTGCCACAGGGACATAGGCTGCCATGGTTGCCCTGCTTTACCCATGGCAAGTTAGGGTGTTAGAACTATTTTGTGTCAGGGTTGAGTGTAATCTTACGTAGAATTTAGATTATGGTTGTAACGGATGGTCTGGATAGGGATGCAAACACAACGGTTTAAAATGGTCTTGGAGAACCTAACCAGAATTTAGGCCTGTGTTCCAGAAAAAGTTCTAATATGGCACTACTCTGCAAGCCACAAACTTCAATAGGTGCCAAAGTTACATAGCATATCCATTTTAGACTGCAAAGGTACCTAACTTTGAGAGACCTGAGAGACACAAGAGAAGGCCGAAAGCTGATCTTATGGCTACCTATAAATTCATCAGGGGAGGGCAGCATAGAATAGGAGATGCTCTATTTACTACGGCACCCCCTGGAGTAACTAGGAACAATGGCCACAAATTGACAGAGAGCAGATATAGGTTGGAAATTAAAAAGAACTTCTTCACAGTATGGGTTGCCAGAATCTGGAATGGGCTTCCACGGGAGGTGGTGTTCTCTCCTATCTTAAGAGTCTTCAAGAGGAGACTGGACCAGCACCTGGCTGGGGTCAACTGACCCCAGTGATCTTTCCTGCCCAGGGCAGGGGGTTGCACTCGATGACTTACTGAAGTCCCTTCTGACCCTAACATCTATGAATCTATGAACTTTTGCACATGCACAGAAACATTCCAGTTGCAACTAAACTTTACCTAGATGCCTAAATTTTGCCATCTGGGTGACTATAATGATATTTCAGTTATTTGCCCCAACATGGGGATTTCTCAAAAGGGACCACTATAGACATAAGTGATGCCCCCCCTGAGAGCGAGCACTCTTAGCATAGGTGAGGGGGAGAGGGGGCAGGCGGAGCGCTAGTGCCACCCCCCCAACCCCAAGAAGTGCCACTGGCACTTCTTGGCATGCTGCTGGAACTTCTGGGCTTGGCGTCCCCCATTCTGCTCCCTCCCACTGCGGCCAGCTGCAGACGGTCCCTGCTTGGCCCGCCCTCGCTACCAACACCCGCATCACTACCCACAGGCGGTTGCAGTGCCCCCCAGCCTCAAGAGGAATGTGTTGCTTATGCCTACAGAGGAGATAACAGTCAGAGATCCCAGATGCATAAGCCACCAACAAATGCCCCAAAACTTTACCAGCTGAGGGATGCACTGGATATTTGCCAGCAGCTCAAGAAAAGCCTAGACTGAAGCTGATTTCACAGGGAGGACAGGGGAAAGCAGGACTCACAGGGAGGACAGGGGAAACAGAGGGAAACTGGAGAGCTGATGTTAGGGTGCGCTGCGATGTTATGGTCTGCAGTGTTGTTTGAGAAGTCAGTGCTCTGACCACCCCTTCCCTCCCTCCTGCCCCCTTCCTGGAATGGAGCAAAGAAAGAGCTCTCAGGGGGAAGAGTTGTACAGATTGCTAGGGAAGCCAGAGACAAAGCAGACCCAGAGTCTCAAAGCCTCAGGCTTGCCCCTCTAGAAGCTAAGCCCAGGACTGACTGAAGCAGGCACCTACAAGAAAGAAACCAGGCAAGGTTTTATGGGGAGTCCCAAGGCAGAACTTCCCCTGAGAGGTGGGATGGGGAGCTGTGACCTACAGTGTGTAGCACAATGAGGGTGTTTTTCAAGTTGAGGCCACTAGGCACTGCTGTAATAATAATACTATTGCTGCTACTGCTAAATAACAGGTCCTGCAGTTAACCTGGACCCATACACTGATGTGGGCTCTGAGGGTGCATCCACATCTCTTCCCTGGTACTCTCTGCCTACCCACTCTTGCTCACATACCCCAAACCTAGAAATGAGGCATTTTAACCATGCTGAGGCTGCTCCCTCACTGTGGTTCTCAAGATTTCTTGCTTCCAGTGTGCCTAAGGGTCCCTTGCAAGCCAGTAGCAGGTGGCAGGGCATGCCTGAGATTGGCATTCCCTGGAAACACCAGAGAAGTGGTTTAGACAGATCTTAAATGCTGCCGTTTCTAATGTTAGCACAATACCTACATGGTTGCAGTGAAAAGAGATGGGCTATGAGGACTGGAACAGTTTTTTTGAGGAGAGGTTTGGAAGAGAATACCCACAATTTTGCTTTCCCTTTTTTACTTTCACAGCTGCTTGCTTAATGTGAAAAAATACTTCATTTTTATATCTATCTAATTAGTTTGAACAGCATCCTATTATTTTGCTTTCTATAATACTAATTATTATGCTAGCCACATGTGTGCACAACTAATGAGTTACATTAAAGACTGGAAACCCTGGAATTTACAGAAGAAGATTCAGCCAGCACTGTGGGGCCAAATCATGTGACTTTCACATCTTCAAATTGAAAAAAAAAACCCAAACTCGAAGTTCTTAATACTCATAGGTTGCTTTTACCCTTTGGAAGCAGGGACAAAATATTTCTTCTTCTTTTTTTAAATGGGAGGGATGGAGGAGAGCACAATACAAAGCAGAAGGCCCCTACTTAACATAGCAAATCACCCATTCTGCCAGCAGGGTCAGTCAAGTTATCTACTGTATCAATATAGCAGTCAGTCCATTTGAACAGTAAGTAGCCGTATATAACTAGGGACCTACTTAATTTACGGTTTTCATAGAAACTGTGAAAACCAGCAATATCCATGATCACTGGGAAATATTCCATTGGCCACGATTTCCCACAAAATTAACCCCATCCCCAAAACCTGCCCCCCACCCAGAATATTATTTATATAATACATTGTTTTAGAATTTCCCAACCCTTACCATGATATTTAGAAAACATGGCAATCCCTGCAGCCACTCTCACATGCTTGAGACTTACTGTCTGCGAAAATGGTGGGGCCGCTCCATCAATGCACAGCAATGGCAGAGCCTCTCCACCAATCAGCAACAATAGCAGGGCCTCCCCATCAATCAGCAATGAGGGGCAGGGCCACTGGGAAATGCCTGAAAAATTGGCCCTTAATACCATGACCAAGCTGGAAAATTGGCTTTGTATAGGGACCTACTTAACTACGAGTTAAGTAGGTCCCTATATATAAGACTAGTGAGCCATTCAAACAACATCCTAGGTAGCTTCTTCCATCAACCAGCAGCCAACAGGTTCTTATGGCAACACATGATTATTAATACATCCTGTCTGTAGGCAAGTATCTAGTCCAATAGGTAACAAGCACCTGGTATATTCTACTGCTCTCAGTTTGATAGCAAAGCAGGGAAGCAGGGAACTCCTCTGACTACAAGTATATTTGCTAAACAACAAGCATCCAGATATGTATTTTGGCATCTTCTGAAAGCAGATATAAAACCAAACAATCTTTTTAAGTCAACTTAGATAACCCACCCCAAAATGAAAGATTGCAGCACAAGCAGAGAAGCACCATATTCAATCTGAAAAACCACTGGGTTGTTCTGACAAGGGACTGGAAAAGAAAGGATACAACAGCTAGCTGTATACAGCATAGATCTAAAAGTCAGCTGTTCTTCACTCTCTTCCTGGATCAGCCACTGATTGTGTTTGTGACCTTGTAAAAGTCATTTAGTCTTTCCCTAGCTTTGTTAGCACTGATCTTGAATGTAGGGACAACAACACTTCTCTATCATACAGGCATACTATAGGGATTAGTTAACTGTTGTCTGTAAAGAATCTTAGATAAAAGACACTATATCATGTACAGTATTATTATTAATACTATACTAACCTCCATGTAAAATGTTCCAATTACATTATGTTAGTAATTATACAAAGTAGGATAACTGTATTTCCTCTAGGATAGGAGTACACAAATTTTGGCAGAAACAGATAATTGCATTGATAACGTGCCAGCCACCCAATGGCTGCATCTAAGCTGCTTTACTGGAGCAGTTGACAGCCACTTTCCCCTGCAGTATGGCAGGACCAAAGGCCCCAGCATCCAATTGTGTATCTTGATCTGAGCAACTGTTTTGAATATTGGATGCTGGGATTTTTAATCTTCATAAGGCCACGCTCCTGAATCAAAGCCAAGAACTGCAGGCTGCATATACACATTGCTGCATATGGACCAGGAGCTACAATTGTTCACCCATGCTGTTAGGATTGACATGAATAAGACTGAGCTAATTCAGATCAGATACACAAAATATTAATATAGAAGGCAGACAGGAAATAACTTTTGCACTCTCTCTTATCAAAGAAAAATAATAGTCAGGTTAGAAAGACAGATGAATAGATTGCAGAAGGAGCAGATAACAGATACACTGAAGATTCAATTCCAAGTTATTTTAATCAGAAGAACACACTGTTAAACATCTGAGAAACAGAGAGAGACAGATGGGAAGACAACGAGAGTGAGAAAGGCAGGAAGACAAGGGGGGAGAGAGAGAGAGACCCACTGAGGCAACCAATCTCAGTAAAAATAAATTCTTCCCCTCTGAGCAATAAAGCAAAATGTTTCCTGAATCCTGACAATACCCCGTTCTTTTACTTTCTGGATGGCTGAAACCTGAACAATCATCAATCAAGTTTGGGCGGCCGTGAAGTAGGGCAGATGGAGTTTGTCAGCAGTGTTTTCTGCTCATTGGTGCAAGTTGGCCATTAGAGCAGCTGCTCAGCAGAGGTGCCTGATTCTTTTACATCTGTCACCATGGTTTAGGAAGACCTTGAACATCACTGACATGTCAGATACTGATTAGAATATGTGACTGTGCATGCTTGAGGAGCTTCAGTTGTTTCAACTGGGATTCCATAAAAAAAAGTGGCTTTTATCGCTCCCCGGTTATGGAGATATGTTTTCTCATAACCTTATTTGTGTAGGAGATACACAAACCATGGTATCTCTCTGTCGCATTTCCAGAGCTAACAATCTTCCATTCAAAAGGCACCATCTTCTGGGATACACTGAGATCATCATACTTTGACATGCCAGTCCAAGGCATTATTAACAGGTGTGGTAGACCCCAAACAAATTTCCAGAGAAAAGTATCTGTCAGAAAGTAAGATGGTTTCTGCTCCAGTGTTGGGTTTCCCTCTCTCCAAAAGTCACCACAAAAGAGTTTCTCTGAGAACCCTTTATTTCCAAGCAGTGAATACTGGGGTGGCTGAATGCCCCAGAGTATGGCTAATACTTATACCTGGCTGATAAGTAAAACCAGCCAAAGAAAGTGGATCAACTACCAGCAAGGAGGAAATATAGATCTAAATTGTCCATGCTCTAAATTTTTATCTGAACTAGGAGATCCCATCATCAGACAGTGATAGTGTTTGAAGACTATTTCAAGGTCTTTCCAGAGCTACTGATTAGGGATAAATAAAAAAAGTACAAGGAAAGTAAATCCCAGGGCATCAGCTTCCCAAGCAGGCTTTGATTCCTGAAATTAATGAGTAGCTCTATCAGTTTTACTTAGCAGATATTTTGTTGGCATTCATATGGGTTCCTAGAAAACCTAAATTTATCTCCCCTAGGAAAGCAGCAAAAGGAAAACTTGCAACATTTTTTTCTCCATCTCTTTAAGTGACCTATTCCTCCTTGCAAGACACACAGAGTGATCTTGCAGAATAATCATCTTCTAAAAGGGTCAAACTTAAGTTACCAGTGGGGAGGCACAAGTTTTTATCCTAGAATCAGCATTGTTTTAAAAAAATGAGCTGGAAAAGGGATGAACAGTAAGGTGGCAACATTTGCAGATGACACATCATTACTTATGGTAGCCAAGACCAGAGAAGATAATGAGGGGTAATTTCAGTGTTGACAAATGCAAAGTATTGCATATTTGGGGTGCATCCAAATTAGCGTGGTCACACAGCATGTGGCTCTGCAAACATGTTTGCAGCACCACATACCACACAGTCTGGTGTTCTCCATGCTGCAAGGGCATGCTGCCCAAGCATGCACTGCGCTGGGTATTTTTTCTGTGGGTTTTTTTACCCCTGAATATCCAGGGATCAAAAAAAACCATGGAAAAAAAATCCAGAGCAACACATGCTCAGCCAGCAGGCACTGCTGAAAAGTGGTGCCAGGCTGCCCGGAGCCGCGCTCTGCTGCCAGCCAGGTGTCACGCAGCAGAATCGGGAGGCAGCACCAGGAGGCCCCCAGGACTCCGGGTAAGGAGCACCTGAGGCAACTTGCCACACGCCAAAGTACACATGGCATGGGCGTTCCCCGGAGACAAGTGGCAGGGCGCAAGGTGCACCACCACTACTTGTCCCAGGGAACCAAACATCCACACACGTCTGGATGTGACCTAGAAGGAATAATTTAGTTTCTGTATACCTTATTAAATGCCAAATTAACAGCACTTACTCAGAAAAAAACAGGGCATCCTCACAGATAGCTCAGTGAAGATCTATGCAGTGTGCAGCAGTGTCCAAAAAAAGCAAAAGGGGGAATAGATATTATTCTAGGGGGTGCGCAAAATACATCCAGTGTGCCGGATCCAGCCTGCCAAGTTATTCCATCTGGCCCATAGAATATGGTGGGTCCCTGGGCCCTGCCCAGCCTGGCATGAGGAGCAGCCCAAAGTATTTGGTGCCAGCCCCACTGCCCCAGGTGCAGAGGTAACACCCGGCACAGAGCACAGCCTGTCCTATCTCCACGCGCAGTTAGGAATGCCAAAAGCTGTTGTCCATGAGACTGAGCAGTGTGGCACCAAGGTGGGGGCAGTGTGGTAGACAAACTCAGCTTCACAGCAGCCCCTGTGGCAACAGTTTGCTCTGCCCTCGCTTCCAGCTGCCGCCACCAGTGTCTTTGCCACAGTTGGACTCAGCCCTGCTGCCCTGCACCCACCACTGGAGGCACTGGACAGAGCAGGGCATGCTTGGCCAGGAGAATGGGCTGGGACCACGGGCAGACAGAAAGCAGCATCCAGGAGCAGGACAGGCAGGTGAGTCCAGGGCTGAGGCTAGGCCCAGGATTGCAGGGTGGTGAGAGCACAGGGCTGGGGCTTGGGGCAGAGTCATGATCCACTCATAGTTTCATAGTTTCTAGGGTCGGAAGGGACCTGAACAGATCATCTAGTCCGACCCCCTGCCATGGCAGGAAGGAGTACTGGGGTCAAATGACCCCAGCAAGGTGTACATCTAGCCTCCTCTTAATGACCCCCAGCGTAGGAGCCAGCACCACTTCTCTTGGAAGTTGGTTCCAGATCCTAGATGCCCTGACCATGAAGTAGCACCTCCTGATATCCAGCCTAAATCTACCCTCTGCCAGCTTGTGACCATTATTCCTGGTCATTCCCGCTCAGGGGAACGGTGACTCCCCCAATGCCCGCTCATCCCCCCTGACTAGTTTATAACGGGTCACTACATCCCCCCTCAGCCTTGTCTTGTGGAGGCTGAACAGGTTCAGGTCCCGTAGCCTCTCCTCATAGGGCCTGCCCTGCTGCCCCCGATCATGCGAGTGGCTTCCTCTGGACCCTCTCCATGTTGTCCATGTCCCTCCTGAAGTGTGGTGCCCAGAACTGGACGCAATACTCCAGCTGCAGCCTGACCAGTGCTGCATAGAGGAGGAGTATCAGCTCCCTGGACCTGCTTGAGATGCATCTGTGGATGCATGACAAGGTACAGTTGGCCTTCCTGACTGCATCCCCACAC
>NW_017728931.1:40525314-40623711 GCF_001723895.1 Crocodylus porosus
GGGAACCACATTGGCCCTCTTCCAGTCCTCTGGCACCACTCCAGAGCACCACGAGTGCTTGTAAAGCCGTGCCAGGGGTCCTGCAATGACCTCAGCCAATTCCCTCAGTACTCTAGGGTGGAGATCATCCAGACCAGCTGATTTGAATACATCCAGTCCCTCCAGAAGTTCCCTGGCTAGTTTCTCACTAATCCTTGGCCTAGGTGCGCCTCCCTTGGGATCCAAGTGGGGTCCAGAGAGGGGGTAAACTCCATGCAAGTCCCTACGACAGTCACTGGTTCCCATTGCAGTGATGTGTGGGGAAAGGATCATCCACCTGTCTGTGGTGGACACAGGGCAGACAGGATCAACTGGCATCTCCCTGCACTTCTTCCCCCTCTCTCCTCTCTCCCTGCTGCTGTGCCAGCCAGTGTAAACAGCCATGGTAGGCAGCTGAGGCCAGGTCAACACCCCAAACCCCTTCCTCCCCTCCACAGCTCACCACATCTCCTTAAGTGGCCCTCCTGTCCAAATACTTGCCCATTGCTGCATTATTCCCTGTGCCACTGATTATTATAATGTTAATTTTACGTATGATATGGCATTCAACCTAAAATACTCTGTTCAGTTCAGGTCAATACACATCAATAATAGCAGAAAATTTAGGCAAGTGTAACAAGTTATATTAGTCATGATAAAATCTCATATGAAGAAAGGCTGATAAGACAGTGACTGTTTAGTTTAGGGAAGAGATAAAATGGGACAACTAAACTTACACAAAATGAGTGATTGTATAAAGTAGAATGGGGACTTCTATTCACCTTGTCTTGTGACAGTAAAATGAAAGGAAATCCAATGTAATGGAGAAGCTACAAATCCAAGTTAAATGAAGAGAAAAGGGCTTTTTTCCAGTGAAAACTGAATTGAATTGGGAAATCCATGGAAAGAGACATGAAACCAGTTTTGGCTGCAACACAATTGCATATTTTAGTGAAATACTTTTTGTTGTAAAGTTCCTAACCAAGCTATAACCAGTAAATATTAAAAATGCAAAAAGTACACAAGCGTTTGGGATGAATTATAAATCCTCAAGCTTTAAAGCCAAGTTTTCGGAATGGATAAGAGCAGAATCTTCTGATGGGGCAGTTTATCCTAGATGCTCTGTATTTGTGTTGTGCAGATTTTCGTGCACTTTTCTCTGACACATTTGGCATTGGCCACTGTCAGAGACAAGTATTGGAAAAAGACTACCTGCTCCAAGATAGAACCGATATTACTGTCTCTATTGATATGGTTGCTTGATATTGGCTTAATTTGAAATTGAGCCCAAATTATTATCTGCCTACTTGTCTGTCTGCTTTTAAAAGGCATAGTATTCTGCACTCAATTTCCAGCAATCAATTATCATTTGCTTAGTTTGTTTCCTTCCTCCAGCAGTTGGAAATGTAATCAGAGCTTTCTCTCCTGCTGCTAGACAACAGTGATGCTGCTCTTGAAATATATACCAATCAGAAGCATAATAATAGGTGAAAAGATTAATCTGATCCTCATGAAGAGAACATCTCAGATACCAGATTGCCACTACATTAGCTGCTGTCGTTGATCACTGGAAAAGCCACATCCAACCTATGATTCTGCTGTTCACCAGCACTTAGGTCTACATGTTAGTGCAAAGTTTCCCCAGGCACCATACTGCCCCAGAACCAATTTGTTATTTACAGACAACACATCTGTGGTCTCTTCTCCAAAAGCCTTAGGTCACTCCTATGAGCTCTGGGTGAGAAAAGTAAACAATCCTTGAAAGCTGAATCTGTCCACAATCTATTCAAAGCAGGGTGTATCTACACAAGACCTTTTACTGTGCAGGAACATAGTTAAGTATGCAGTAAGCATGTGAACCTACACATGCACATGCTTACTGTGCAATACACTTCGCTACAAATGAGTAAATTTGCAAGGTATTGCATTGTAAATCTGTGAGGTACTGCACAGTAACACATGTGTAGATGCCAACCAACCAGGAGCAAATTTACTCCCAGTCAGCCCTGCCAATAGGGGGCCAGTCTCACAAGAGCCCCAGGGGCCTGCAGCTGGGAACCTCTCCTGCCCCAGGGCTGGGCTGGCTCTATGCCAGCCAGAACCCCAGGCCCTTAATAGCCTGCAGGCATTTAGAGCTCTGGGGTACATGTACAGGAAGCCTGGGGCAACTGCTGGCAGTTTCTGCTCCCCCCTGCACAGGGCACAGGCCACCTGTGGCAGCCTGCATGTACCCCAGCACCACTGCTTGGCACTGCAGTGCTGCATGGCTGCACCATCCAGGCTTGCTAGCACCCAGGCCCAACTGCAGGCAACTCCTGGAAACTGGGGCCAGCTCCAGCTGCCTGCAGCCAACCCACAGCCTGCACGTGCTGTGGGGCATCACCTCACCATGCAGCTGTTAGTCCTGTGCTGTGCCCCTGAGCTAGGTGCTGCAGGCAACTGCCCATGCCCAGCAGCACAGGGACAGCCATATGGAGGCCCAGAGAGCCAGTGTGGGAGGCCCAATGGCATCATCACCCAAGCCACACACCGCCACCTGGTTGCAAAACTGGTTCCAGAGGAGACTGGAGACCTCATGGTGCTGTGGGGCAAGGCAGAGGCAGAGTGGGAGTTCGGGCGGTGTGGGTGCTCCAATGTGCACATGTATGAGGGACCATCAGGTTGGATGTGGGAGCACGGGTACAGCCAGCCAGCGTAGCAGTGCCACATGAAGGTCAAGGCCTTGGAGGCACAGTGGGTGACGATCACCAACTACTACTGTCATTTGGGGGGTGCCCACAAGTCTATGCCTTTTATGCAGCAGCTGACTGACATCCTCATGCCCCAGGACCCAAGCCACAGACATGCTGTGTACTCCAGCATGGGTTTCCTGCCCAAGCCCCTGCTCTGGCTTGGCACCCATGGAGATGTGTCACTGGGTGAAGGGCCCGCAGGCCACCCACAGCCTGTGCCACTGAGCTCCCTGTCCCCAGCCTCCACCAGCAGCTCGGGGAGCCCAGGTCAGCATTTACCCCAACAGCTACACAACTTCAGCACTAGCCACAAGAAGCAGCCAGCCGTGTCACCACCAGTTGCCAGCAGCACCAGCTCCTCCCCGAGGTGGTAAGCCCTGCCCAGGCACCCACAAGCCATGCCACACTGCCCAACAAGTCTGCCAGGAGCTGCATGCCGTCACTAATCAGGACTAATCAATGCCACTGGGCACACTAGTCCCACCCACATGGCTAAGCCCTGCACTGCAGGGAGGGCCCTTCTCACCCCAGCCCCAGCTCTCAGCCCCAGCCCCTGCCTGCGCTTCCCACCTGGCTGCGCTCCTCTGGTCCCCAGGCTTCCTCCCACAGCATGCAGGGAGGCAGAAGACAGTGCAAAACTACTGAGCAGCCCATGCCTCCACAGCTGGTTGGGTACGGGTCTTTCACATGCCAAAGAATGCATTAATGCCAGTGGTGATGTCCCCCTCAGCTGCAGAGGGCAGGGATGTGTAGCATAACCACAGGTAGCCCTACAGGTGGCAGCGGAGGTTGTGGGGCCACACGGGCTTGCCCACCACAATCAAAGCTCAGAGTCCTTTGCCAGGTGTGCTTGGGGCACCATAGCCATCAGCAGCAGGGCATAGTGGGTTGGGCACCCCTCAGTCCACACAAACAGTAATTTGCGATGCACCCAGGACACACACAGCAGGGGCATGCTTGGGGTGCAGAGCAGCCACGGGAGGGAGGGGGTGCTGGATCCGGGATGCCTCTCTGGAGAGGCCCCCTGTGGGGAGGGCAGGGGTGAAGGCAACTCCACATCCCAGTCATTCCATAGCCCCACTGCCCCGAAGCTCAGGTGCTTGGCAGCAGGGCAGCAGCTTTGGCACCATGCCCACAAGGAGCCAGGGTGAGTGGAGGGACTGGGTCCAGGTGGAGGGTCTGGTGAAGGCAGTGCTGGATCGCCATCCAAGCCTAGATGGGGGCCTGCTGCTAGGCGTGCCTGCGAGGGGGCAGATGGGGCTATGGTCAGAGCAGTGGGCAGCACAAAAGCATGCTGTCCCAGTCCACTGGCTGCTGAAGAGGGAGTTGCCCACGCTGGAGGGCAGCTATCATCACCCCTGGGCAAGCTATAGCATGCACACTGGCAGGGAGGGACAGCCAGAGGCAAGGGTGCTGGCCACCTGTCCCCAGGCTCCATCCCTATGCGCCCCCACCCCATGGCTGCCCACCCCAGGAGGGAACACACACAGGCCATGTTGTATACAGTTTGCACAGAGAAGAGTGTGTTATATTGTTGGTGGGTGGTGGAGGGGCTCTGTTGTTGGGGAGGGAAAGAGGATGGCTCTGGTGTTGGGGAAGGAGGTGGGAGGAGGGTCTGTTTGTTGTGAGGACAATAAAGTGTTTTCGTGAGAGCTGACTGTGGTGAACATAGAGCTGGGGGTGGATGGTAGGACAGGGTGGTAGGACAGAGGTCCATGGGCAGCTGTCCAGGCAGGCTACAGCAGGGAGTGCAGGAGGAGGTGGTCATCCAGTGCCCCTCACACCTGGTGCCCTGGCCCCCGCTGGCAGGTGTATGGCTTGCCCAAGGCCTTGGTGGTGGGGGCCCACCGGGGCCAGCAGAAACCTAGGGTGCTGGTCATCGCTGCCAGGGGCAGGGACTGGAGCAGCCATAGCTCAGGGAGGCAGAAGCTGCAACGAGAGAGCTGCGGTGTGCTTGTCCCGGCCTCTGCATGCTGCTCCTGGCCAGGCGCTGCTGGCAGGCGTGGCCGGAGCCTCGAGCTCCCTCTGGTGGTGACAGGGGCCCACTGCAGGGCCACAGGCAGCAGAATCAGTTTGCTACTAGGAACAGCAAATCTTCTCCCACATCCCTGCACATATAGACGCCTCCCCAGGAACGTTTACTTTCAAGTAAACTGCTCCTGGATCAAATGCATATGTAGACTCACCTGCAATTAAGCAAAAGGCCTATGCTGTCCTCCCCCCCATGAGGAATTAAGTAAGTCTCCACTGTAGCTGAAGACAAGGCTGCATCTGGACTTAATTAGGCACTGACATATGACTGAAAATCTCATTATGAAGAATGCATTGACTCTAGTATCCAGCATGTCATCAGCTCAGACTTCTGACTTGGTAAGTTGAAGGAGGTTCTGTCTAGATTCTGTGCACCCCTGTAATGCATTCTAATTTCTCACCCAAACTCCTGGGGAGTGGGGTGGTGTGACCACTAAGGATCATGGTTGACAGCCCAGAGACTGCAAGTCTGAGACCACAGCAGCAGCACTCACAATGTCGCCTGTCAGATTCCAATGAATCTTCAAATTCTGCTAAATACCTTGTCATGAGGACATGAAAAAAGAAAGTCCCTAACTCTTCCCTTCTCTTGCAATTCATTTTACAGGCATGCACACAAGAGAGTTCTCCTCACAAATCTACTACTAGCAAGAGTTCTGGAGAATGGTCAACTATAGATTATAAAATGGAGAAGTTCCCTGTTGAAAAGAAATCACACAGATCACACACATGGGAGCACAGAAGTGCTGCACAAGAAGATGCCATAAAGATCTCCAATGCAAATTTACTGGTTACTAAGCATTTACTGGTCACAAGCTTAAAAACTGTTTTTTCCCCTCTTCTAGCTGTATCCTTCCCACAAACTTCCTACACCACTCTGCTCATCTCACTGCCCCTTCTGAGAGTCACTAGTAGGAAATAGTGACAAAGTACAGGAACAACAGGGCAGCAGCCAAGTGGAGGCAGGCGTGGCAGAGGCCTCCTGGTGATGCACAGTGTAACTGAATACAATAAAAGTTTCTCAAATACCATTATGGTCTGAAAGAAAAAGAAACAAAACAAAGCAAAAATAACACCAGCTTGATGGGTTGGCATCCTATATGTATTCCTTTACCATAATGACTTTTTGGCTTCACCTAACCTCAGTACAAATTCCAGAATCAGAACTCACATACTAATTCTGTGGATGCTGTACAAGGGAGACTAGTTCCAACTATACTTACTGGAAAGCTGCAGGTCCCCAGCTAGGGATGTATATGCAGGTGCATACACACATGCTCACACACGCACACTGCCTAAAAACCAAGCAGGCATGTTTCATCTTATACATAAGGAGAAAACCAACTGCAAGTATTCCATGGACTATAAGTGAACCATTGACCACACTCCATGGGAAACTTGTCACTTTAATTGTATATAATATTTTTTACATTTATTCAAGGAAAAGAAACAATGACAACCCTGGTATGTACTTAGCCTCAGCTGGTTTTCGGGATCTGATCCAGGAGCTATACTGCCTATGGTCTTTATGAAGGACAGAAAGCGTGTTGTCTAAGATGCTGTGGTACATCAAGAGCCATACAGCCTACATTCTATACAAAGGACACAAAACGTATTGTCTGAGATGCAGTGGTACATCAAAGAGTACTATAAATTACCCTGTGTTCACAGCACCTGCTGCTACTGCTGAGAAGTTCATTAAAAAGCCTGACTGGTTAGAAAGAAAAGAAGTTTGTCCAGTATTGACCAAGACAGTCTGTGACATTTTGAAACTGAGATGCATTGGTTAGGTATATGGTTGTCTGTGTACTGGGAATTGCATTGTCGATTGCGGTTAAAAACGACACACAGAGTCCCTTCCTCCTCCCAACCATCCTTTCCCCAAATGGTTCTCTTAAATTTTTGACTAGGTGATCCAAAGGATCCACAATATTAATGAACTCTACAGTGTCGTTCTAGACATAGGATATCAGGAAAAGTCATCTCTTCCTAAAGCTTTACTTGAGAGCATAGTCCTACTTAAGGGAAACAAGATTCTTTTTAACAAGTAATTATTAAGAAGTAAATAAAAATGAAGATATAAATATTTGTATTGTTACAATCATTGCTTACTGCTACTGGTTTGCTCCTATCAGCAGGGGGGTTTTTTTCCCTTGGTTGCTTTCTCTTGATGTGATGTGGTTGGCTGCAGCTCTCTGGGCATGGGAACTGTAGCTAACTTTTTAAATTTTTGTGACACCATGAAACCATTAACAACCATTAGCAGTACCTGTTGAAAGGGACTCGGCCTGAGGCCCTTTAATTTTTATCCTACTTCCTGTCTAGCAGGTCTCTAGCCTGCATGGTTCAGAGACATTGACTCCACAAGTAAGTTTCTATTAAACCTCTTAGGACATAAGTAATAACTGAATATAAATAGGCAGTGTCATTGGCAGCAAATGGGTTTTACCTTGAGGCTTGGGTTTGGTAAGTTTCCCACAGGGCTTTGAGATTGTAACAGTCTTCTGGCATTCAGCATTGTGAAGGGCTCTCTTTAGGTTCCCAGTTCGAGTCTTCAAAGCAGTATTCAAGTCGCATTCACCCCAGGCCTGGAACTGGTACTTACACTCTGCTGCAAAGAGTGAATGAGGACACAGCATCAAAGAATGACTGAACATGAGGAAAAAAGTGTTACCTATGTCTAGCCTCTGATAGGTATGACCAATACCTACAGCAGTTTAATCAAACAACCAAAAAAAAGGAGAGATCAGGAAATATTAAAGGGATGTATTTTACGGAATAATTGTGTAATGACCTAAGTTACAAAAGAGGTGACCAGACAGCCAAGGGACTTCAAGCTAATTTAGAAAAGGACTTTGGACCCCCCATATGAGTAGTGAGAACTACTGATGATTTATAATTAATCTGACCAGTCCCCAGGGTTAAGTACAGACATTTGGGGCATTAGGGGGAAGTTGCCTGATAGCAGGTAAATCAGGACGGGGAGGCTAGCCAGGGGGTTGGGGATCCAGCAGGCTGGACAGGATGAGAGGTCCACTGGGGGATGGGTGGGGAGGCATGGTCTGCAGGTGGGGTAGGGGGAGCAGGTACGATTCACAGGTAGGGTTGGAGGGGAAATGCAACCCATAAGGGGTGGAGGGACAGGTGCAACCCACAGGTGGGGTGGGGGAGCAGGCATGACCTGCAGGTGGGGGTGCAAACCTGACCCATGAGTGAGGTGGTATGAGAAAGAGGGGCCCTGTGGGTGGGGAAGGGGATCAGGATATGTATATCCAGGTTTATCTTAACCTGGGTTCTGCATTTTTTGACCAGTTTATGTGCATGTCAATTCTGTATAGTTACAGGTTTAGGCTGATTGTTGGTCACTGAGGCCGGGTCTGTAAGTGTAAGGTGGGCACCAGGACAAGCTAAATTTAAATTGGGTGGCCATTTTGAACCCAATTTAATGTCCCCAAATGTCTGTACTTAGCCCATATGTTCATATGTCTATCTGAAATGGAATGACAAATACCTCTTGAGTTTGTAAAACAAGGCCCAAAAAAACTGTATGTACCGAGTATAGCACTATAGACCTGAAACATCCAGAACCTCTGCACTTATGGCATTGCAGAATTTACTGTAATGCCATGGTCAAGTCACATCACATAAATTGCATAATAAAGAATAGTTGAGTCCACAGGGACAGTCTTGGTTAGCTTAGCTTATCTTCAGCCTTAGTCCTATAGTCTCTATTCATTCCTAGCTGAAGAAGCTGCACATTTTAGACCCTGCCCCAGTGAAGAAGCTGCAACATTATATAAGCAGATTATGGATACAGGCTCTAGGCTGTTATAGTTGTTAGGCTGACATGAATGAGGCTGCCTGGTGAACTTTTTGCCACTAGATTCCCTTTGCCCTGATTATGCTGCTTTATGATATCATAAATCAGGATTGAAAGAAATCCCCCCCTTATGAAATCTGCCTTCTCCTGCAGAGCACAGCTTGATGCAGCACTTCCTGCCTTTATGGTAATTAGAACTGCTCAGGAACACCCCCTCCTCCCCAAAAAATCTGTAAGATCTCCAGGTTGTAAGAGAGCCATTTATCTTTACAAAGGAAAAGAAAGTTTTCATTCTTTTTTTTTCAATCAGCTTTCATTGTAATGAATGTGAAGCACTCCAGGCAAAAAAAAAGCATTTGCACAGGCCCCCTGCCAAAGCTGAATTCACATGAGAGGGTCCTTTCACCCTACTCAAGTTAGAAATGAAGTGAGCTGCTCAGGACATCAGGACATGGTAAAACTTACCTCCAAACTGCTTCTTCCAATTGCAGGGGATCTTACACTTTTGGGTCTTTGTAGTCTGTTTGCATTCAGCTCCAGTACGAGTGCCCTCACGGGTCCCCAGGCCACAGTCTCCACTGGTGGGCACACATGCGCTCCACTGCCACTCTCCACAGTCAGACTTCTTAGCTTTCCTCTCTGGATGGAGCCAAAGACACAAACCAAAATAGGTGGATGAACCAGTGCCCAACCAAAATTTAAAAAGAACCTTTCCATGTGTAGCAGCACACAACAGTCACAACTGTTAAATCAGACTTGCCTTAAAGAGATTAAACATGAAGCTCTCCTCACAAAGCTCTGAAGAGTCCTGGGGGACGAACCTTCTATGAGGCTGACATAGTTCTGACCACAAATCAAGGGGGAATCAAAGGGTGTCCCCCAGACCTAGACAACCAGCAGGTGTGATACTATGAAGGACCTGTCTAAACTGCCTCTGTGCCGCTGAGATGCACACCCCAATCACTCATTCCCAGTCAGCACATGCCAAACCCTAAAAATGAAGCAACGTAATCATATTAAAGCTGTCCAGAGCATGTACCAAAAACACATACCTGATACACAGCATGGCACTAAGACACATGCTCAGGTGTGCTCCAAGCTGGACACACTGCCTCAGTTTTAGGATCCGGCACATGGGCAGAAGAATGGAATACAAGAGGTGTGTCTTTAGGCAGCATTCCTGGACCTGGCACAGAGGCAATGCACACAACCCTTTGTCAATCTGAAGCTGCCTTTTTCTTCAGAAAAGAGAACAGTCTGGGAGCCATCTGGGACTGGCGGATGTACTTTGTGCCTAAGTACATCCACAAAGGATGGCCTTCTGTTCCTTGTCGGCAACTGATGGAGTATCAATGTTGTTATTAGACATTATACACCACATGGTCAGAAGCTTGTGCTTTAATGGAATTTTTCAAGAAGGATTTGAGTGACTCAGGGAGATTGGTAGTGGGATACAACCATTATACCTCATGTCTGAAGACACCCTGGTCCCAAACTTCGGAGGCAAAAAAATCTAACAAGGTAGCCATGGAAAGTCATTCATATTCTGAATTTAAATCTGAGTTTGGTCAATCACTGATGACTGCACTGCTTCTAAAATGCCCTGAACCCAATCCAAACATCTCTAAAAACACTGGTTTTCTATAGTGTGCACAGAAACACACAAAGAAGCTGGACTTCATTTCAAGTCATGTGATTCAGATAAGGGAAATTAACACTACTGACCATCTCAAGGCATTCAAATAAAAATTATGAAGCAGGTTCCTGAAATATCATGAACTGTTTTAAATACTATATACAGGGCATGTCTACGCTAACTGTGCAACAGCCTGATACTGTGCAGTAGCATCACGTGGCAAGAAGCATGCTGCGACGCTACTACACAGCAGTATTAGGCTACTGTGCAGCAGCGTCACTTAAAAGATGTGCACCAGCGCTACTGCACCGTAAGTCTAGTTACTGTGCATTTATTTAGTATTTGCTTATAAAAGTACTAAATAAATGTGCAGTAACCACTGAGTAGTAGCACCTCATGTAGATATACCAAGAGAGTCCTTTTTTATTGCCTTTTGGTTTTTCAGGTTGGCAGGCACAAGGGATTTACAAGAAAAATTACAAATATTGTGAAAATCATGATAAAAATCAGAGGAGTTATCAACATTGAGCTTGACATCCATGTCTAAGTTTTCCAGTTCACGCTTGCTTCAATTTAAAGTAATGTCTAGATTCATCACCACTAGCTGTCTGTTTGTAAGCACGCTATATGAATTAAAGACTTAGTCCAATACCTTTTGGAATTCCACAACACATAAAAGGGATCTTTGTTGGTAGCACTTCAAAGAGGGAAGGTGACTAGTAGGCCTGTGTGAAGCAGCTAGTATTCGCTTCAGATTCGGATTTGGTCAGTTCGGGGGACAGTGATTTGATTTGGTGATTCAAATCACTGTCCTGAATCAATTTGGCCGTCACAAATCTGTTTTGGAGATTTGGCCACCGCCGAATCAGCCAAATCTCTGAATCAAATAGTCCCTATCCCCCACCTGCTCTCCCAGTCCCGTCAATGGCTGCCCTGCCCAGCCCCAGCATCCCAGCGCTTTAAAAAAATAAAATAAAAAAAGCCCCGCACTCACCGGCTGTTGCCAGGCAAGGGGTGCAATCCCCACTGCCCTGTGCTGTGGGGGGGGGGGCTCTACCACAATTCCCCAGAAGCCCTGAAGGCTGCTGCAGTGGGGTGGGGATGGGGGTTGTTGGGTTTTTTTAAAGCGCTGGGATGCTGGGGCCAGGAGAGCAGGCAGGGGTCAGCGGGCACTCAGGGGTGTTGGAGGAGCAGGCAGGGGATGGCCTGGTGGGGGGTCCCCCCATGGTCCTCCCCCTCCTCCTCCAGCCCCCCACTTACTGGCATGGAGCTTGGGTCCAGCTCCCTTACTGGCATGGAGCGGAAACTACCTGAATCACCGAATCTTTCTCCAAATCTTTTCCAAATCTTGAGGCTTCGAATCAATATGTACCCTTATACTGGTCTCCCAATTCGATTTGGATTCGGAGATTTGGCCAGCGAATTGGGCCAAATCTCCTCCAAATCGAATCACCACCAGAAGCTTCACACAGCCCTAGTGACTAAGTCCCGTTCTCCCGTTGGAAGGAATGAGGAGTGCAAGTCAAGCAAGTTCATTGCCAAGGTTCTTCGAGGAAAGTTGCATTCTTCTTGCCATGCTCTACCCATTTTGTGATAAACAGTGAACTCAGGCTCCAGGGCTGTCAAGCTGGCAGCTTTCACAGAAACTAATTTCTGTGTATCTATTTTATATAAACTAGCATGTCAGTGCAATAAATCCCCATTTTCCACGTCAAAAAGTTAATGACTGCCCTTAATTTCACAACAAATCAAAAAGGTCTTGATATTATATACTAGGAAATAGTATGTTGTACACAGCCTTCAAAGTACCTTCATTCTAAAGCAGGGGCACAAAAAATACAGTCCAGGGGCAGAGTGTGTGTGCGCAAGCAGAGGCTCTGTGTGTGTGTGTGTGTGTGTGTGTGTGTGTGTGTGTGTGTGCATGTGCAGGCATGCGGCAGTGTCTCTGTGTGTGTGTGTGTGTGTGTGTGTAGGCAGGGGCAGTGTGTGTGGGTGTGTTCATAGGGTGAGTCCCACATGAACACCCCACCATACACATGCACCCACACCCCTCTCACACTGCCATACAAACAGACCCCCACACTCACACCCCCTCTAACACCCTATTCACACTCCCCCCACACACAGTTCCCCCACAATCCCCACACCTACCCTCCCCCACATACCCACACACCCACAGACCCCCACAAACCTATACACACTCTCCACAATATACAAGAGCAAGACTTAATTTTAAGCTATTTTGCAATCACCTCTGTGTACACTACACAAACACATGTAAATCAGGATAAAAATATTTTCTGAAATCAAATTAATGAGTTCTGTAGATGTTTGCTTATTAGAATATAATTTGGTATTTTTCTAGTTCCAAGATGGCAAAACCCCTTGCTGAAAGGAGTTCTTCTGGGGGAAGGGGAGGGACTTCTGTTGGCAAAAGTCAGGGGTTGGGGGTAGGACTTCCAATCACAAGATGGCTACCAGGGGGCGAGGCACCTGTCAAAGGGTGGGGCTACCCATGCAGCCCTCAACAGTTTGCCAAAACTCAGTAAGTACCCCCCCCAAATAATTACCCACCACTGTTCTAAAGCCATTGGGTGTTTATAGACATGCTCCAGGCAGTTGGGGGGGAGGCGCTTTAATTAGCAAACCACGCTAATTAAAAGTGCCCAAGTGTCATGTGTATCAGCATCCCCATGCTGAAAAATGGTGGTAGGCTGCTTTGAACTAAAGCTCATTGAAGGAGCTTTAGTTTAAAGTGCCCCATCACCATTTTGCAGCACGTGGACGCTGATACATGTGATGCTGGAGGCTGCTGGAGCGTGTTAATTTCTGCGCTCCAGTAGATTAATCAAGTCTGCTCCAACATGTTGGATTTACAGCATGTTAGAGCAGCCTCACTGCATAGCTATAGGAGCCCACTATGTTTGGCTTTCCTATCCTGGGAGCCACACGCAACTTGCACATTGTATCTGACCAACAACATCCCAACAATTCCAGTCCTATTTCAAGGTCCAGACCACTTACAGTTCTGCTATTTCTCCTGAGTCTTTTCCTGCAGTAATGTCTGCTGCTAATTTTAGCCCTTGGCCCTTACATAGTTCTGCATCTGCAATACTACTATCACTCCAGTGTGTTTCCTTCTCATAGAGCACTAATCATCTCACTATCTCAGATTCAACCTGAATACCTGCTTTCCAAATACTGTATTTTCCCATATGCACCTGAAATACACCTTAAGTCCTGATCTGCAGAATTCCTTGCCATGCTTTTCTTAGCCACCCATATGCTTCTACCAATGTAACCGTGATGTCTATTACCCCCTTGTATTAATGTCTTATGACTCCTTCCTAAGCACAAGCTGTCAGTTGTGTCATTGTACAGGTTTGCACACTGGATGTCCTTAGGGGCTAAATGGTGAAAGTTTTGAAGCAGGGAAAATGTCAAGATAAAGCAGGTGGCATATTCAAAAATCATTTCCAAGTGAATCCATTTTAGATTCTCCTTCTCCCTTCTCTATCTTTATATGTAAGAAATTAATAACGCAGGAAATTTTCCTAGTAATAACCAGCACAAATATTTTGTCTGCCCTTCACTGTCATAGATGTACCTCTCACATGGGTTTTGCGTCAGCCTGAGTTGGACTTACAAGACCCAGAGGAATGTCACATCTGTCCAATGGACAGAAAAAGCAGCTGGTGTTCATGGTGACTCCCTCTTCATTTCATGCATTAGTTTTCTTCCAATTAATTGAGGGCAGCAGGGAGGAAACCCAACCATCCCATGGGTAAATTACAATGCAAAATGCTGATGAATACAATATCAAACACACCTAAGGCCAGATCTACAAGAGTATTTAAATACTAAGCTCCTTCTAGGTGCTTAAACACCCACTGATAGTAAAAGAGACTCCTAAAGATTTCAGATCTTACCTGGTTTCTCTTTTTTGCCAGCCTCAGTAGTACTCACGGCTACTAGAACAAAAATGAATGCCAAGAGGGCAGCTGTGACCATTCGACGTTGTTGTTGTTGCTGCTGCATTCTGGAAAATAGAGAAAAAGAAGTATGATCAGGCTTTCAGGATTAGACTGCTTGGGAAAAGAACCCTAATTAAACAAAGTAAAAGCACAGGGCACGATCTAATGGGACTGTTATGGAAATGCAGTGAGATCAGACAATAGGAACAAAAACAGAGAGAACATAAGATTTGACTTGGCAGAGCAATTATAGAAGATCGGGGTTTAAAAACTTCTTTCCCAATGAAGTAACTCATTGATCATTTTCATCCTAATCCACTGCAATCCTGATGTTGCACTTTTGTTCTGCCATAGATAGGATAGTTATTGTACCATTACTGCACACTCGGCAGAAACTTGGGAGAGACTGCAGTCTACTGATTAAAGTATGGCACTCGAAGTCAAAATGCCTGCCTTCTGTTTTCAGGTCTGTCTGTGACTCATCATGCAAGACTGAGCAAATCACGTACCACGTCTTGGTTTACTCATTGGTAGAAAGTGGGCAATGTTACTTATCTATATAACCAGGATTAAAGCTGGTGTTAAGTTTAATAGATAGTTGCAAGTGCTCCTTTAGAAACATGTTATATAGACAAAAAATAAAATCAACTAGGTCATCACTGACCTTACATCATTAAAGCGCCCTCTTCAGACACTTTCCCTTCCTCTCAAATTTGCTAAGATTCTTGGTGAACATACAACATTTTAAACACAGCACAATCAAAGAAGATCTACACCCTCAGGTAGTGACTATCACTAGGCATGCTCAGTGATGCATATAACTGATGAACCCATGATCTGAGTGTAGGCCCCATAATTCAAATACAGGAGAAGTAAAAACACATTTGCTCAGCGATTAAATGACAGTTGCTGGCCTGGAAAATGAAGCACCATAGAGCCTGTTTGTAGGTCTGATCTTCCAAATGCAAAATTTCCATGAAACTTTCCTGGGTAAGAGATATGCTATCTGGCCTGCCTCTACTTTGTGCTGCTGCAATTTAGGCATTTGCTACCTGTGAATTTGAAAAGTTCCAGCCACAAAGACAGAAATAAAATGCAACTGAGTTTATAATACAAAGATGCTAAAGAAAATCTGAGCTAATTTTTGCTAAACCAACCCAGCAATCTAGAGAAAAAGTAATTCTTACCATGAACAAAGACTGAAAAGTATCTGCAATTTTATTTGGCACTTAAGAGTGTCCCCTGCTGATACTTTCTTGGGAAAAAAACTCCATAACTGCTACTGACATGGACAACAGGAGGGAAATCCCAACATCAGAAACTATAAAACATCAAGGTTTAATATTGCCAGTGAAGCTAGACAAAACATTTGAATTGTTACCTGTTTAAATAATGTTAACTTGGAGACTATAAGTAGGGACCTATCTAAATCATTGTTGTGTGGATTTCACAGAAACTGGATGGGGTTGCCCACAAAATCCATGAAAAATAAAATAAAAATAAGTTTTTATTAAGTCTTCTCCTCCCTAGTGGGCCTCACATCCCACCCAAAGGAGGAAGGCACCAGCTGGCTGGGCAGCACAAAGGGGGAAACAGACAAGGGTGGGGCCACCATAAAATGCCCATGAAATGGGCTCTTTTTGCGGAGAGAAAGCCAAGAAAATGACTTTGTCTCATCGCAAGTTAAGTAGGTCCCTAACTGTAAGATCTGGGATTGACATGTGCTTAGTTTACCTCAATAGAAAATTCAAGTTCCTATCATCAGAAGTACCTTCAGGGTTGTCAGGGGGCCTCTGGACTCATGG
The DNA here is from genome assembly GCF_001723895.1 of Crocodylus porosus. NCBI lineage: Eukaryota > Metazoa > Chordata > Crocodylia > Crocodylidae > Crocodylus > Crocodylus porosus. The sequence goes on from NW_017728931.1 coordinate 40,541,331, forward strand.
GACACATCTCCTCAAGCTGGAACATGCATTTCCCCAGGCACAAATAGCAGCGGCACTGCTACTGCACTGCTACTATGTGCTGCTGCTACTCGTCCCACGGGAATGCCCATACATGTGTGCTCTGGCACATAGCACGTTACCCCAGGTGGGATAAGGGAGGCTGGCCCCAGCAGCCTTACCTGGGGTCCTGGGGGCCTTTGGGGGCTGCAGCTGAGGCTACCTGGCAGCAGGGAGCCTGGCCAGCAGCCTGAGATGTTTTGAGCGACTCATGCTGCTATCACATGTGCCGCCCCACTTTTTTTAGGTGCGGGCTTTTTTGACACCGGGATTTCCTGGTGTCAAAAAAAAAAAAAATGCCACACTACTGAACACCTGCATGTGCAGCCTGCACCATTGCAGACAGGTCTGCGGCACCACATACTGCACATTCCTGCTCATCTGCACATGCACATGAAGAAGAAAACTCCCACCCAGGATGAGGGTGTTTTCTAAAATGTCTCCGTTCTGCATGTCACACAGTTTCTGGAGGCAAAACACCTGCCTTTCTAGCCAGGTTGTATTCTGATCTTGTTCATCATAACTAGACACCATCCTATCCTCTATCCCCTTGCACACCATCCTACCTGACAGTCTCACCACTGTTTTTGTGGTAGCCTTCTCTTTTGTACTTCCTGTCCTCTGGAACAGGCTCCCTCTCATGTATCACCTCACTTCAGTGAATTTTCATCCCATCTCAAAATATCACTTCAAAGCTGTTTTCGGTCTTGCAAATCAACTTATTTCCTCTCTCTACTATTAACTATATCTGGCAGAAAAGACCGAACTGCTCTAATAGGTGATCATGGGAATCATCTCAGCACTGGTGCATCCTTAAGTAGCACAGAGATGAATATGCCACTTAGGATGACCAATCAGGTACACCTGAATCCAATTCAGTGATCACTGGTTGCCACAATGGCTCTGTTGGATATTAACAACTGGTGCAAGCTTATACCTCGGGGCTTAATTGGGACAAAGTAAAACCAGAATATGGAAGCTTCGAAATGACTTAAAGCTACTTTCTGAATAGCTTTTAACTCCCTGTCAAAGTGGGGCCAAGTGTTCCTCAGCTGCAGCTGAGGATTGGGGCAAGTGTCTCTGAAAAGTTTGGAATACAATGTGCACAAAAATGCTATAAAACAGTTCTATCATATTGAGTACAAAGCAGGTCCAAATGCAAATCTTATTTTCCCAAGTACCAGGTCAGGGTAAAATGCATATGTCTGGAGTATGAAATGCTTCCAAACTTCTGTGAGCTGAAATCCTATGGAGACTTGATCCAGAATTTACAGCTGGCACCGACTGCCAACACAAAACTGTAGCAGCACTGTAGGTTTACCAAGCTGTCTAAAGCAATGCCTAAGCCATAGTGTATGCCTCTCTCTATAGCAAAATCAGGTCATCTAGTAACTGCAGGGGTGGATCCACATGCAAGGGAAGGGAGGATGCATTGGTACAGTTGTATGCCCCCTCCCTCCATTGATTCCTGTTCTACCCAAAATTTAAAACCAACTTCAACAGTATTTCTATTCAGGCAGCAGTGAGGGAGTCCATTGATTTCATGATTCATTAAAACCTGCCTGATTCTTCCTAAACCCTTAATTCCACAGGTGTTAATGATTCTTTTTTTTTAATGGTCTTGATGTTCCACTGCTCAAGCAAACCTTTCTTGTGTAATTCTGCTGTCTGTTAGCTAGCTATCCCACCCTGATAATATAGCTCCTATTCCACAGCCTCACAGACTATTGTTAACTCACTCCAATAAAGTTATATTTATTTTTGCATTAATCTTAAACTGACTAATACAGCCTTAGGCCCCCAGCATATTAGTAAAGTTTCTACTTTCTTTTCACCTGGAGAATAAGTGTGTTGTGTTATATGTGATGATGTAGTTCACCATCTGCACCCCATTTTCCAAATCCTAAATCTACTCATGCATACCTGAGGTGTTTTTTTACTGAAATGCAACAAACAAAGCTATGTCCTACAATCCAAAATGCTTTTCATTGCCTCTCACAAATATCAACTTCAGCTACAATTTACAGAAATGCCTTTGTATTCCATAGACTGGCAAGGGCAGGGGCTACCAGCAGACTGCAGACATTGTGCTACACTCTGGCACAGAAGTTTCTCAAGAAGGTAGGAAAATACAGAACAGACAGCAGTCATTGAAGTCAAAAGCACATGGCCTAATTCCTGCAGTTTTCCTTGTAAATATTTAATTTTTTTACCAAAAATAATAAACAAGCAAATAAAGGGACATAGAGGGGGGTTTTTGAAAATGGCACAATTCATTTATAATTGCTTCATTTTTCAAAAACTTCCCATTTTGCAAATCTTTTGCCTTTTTCACTTCACACCATTCTAAAAACGTTTCCAATAAAATCTTGGATTAAAATTATTGTCAAAAATGGTATTAATTCAAAATGAAATGAAATTTAAAAATTAGTCTGCTTCACGTCTTGCAATAGGGAACAACTTCAATATTTTGGATTTTTTCCACAAGTCTTTTATTATCTTTTAATTTCTACGAACTTGAGGAAATAGGGTTAAGTGGCCAAACACTAAAGCTCTTACAAAGTTGATGCAAGGGTTGATACAAGGGCAGTTTCAGCACCACCTAAATGACTGGCAATGTCATGCACAATCCATGGGCAAAAAGGGAAAGCTGAAGATAAAAGGGAAGGAACTGAAAGACTTTGGAAAAGGGCAGTTTTAAGAAGGAAAAAAGCAGCAGTGAACGCACGAAAGAAACAGATAAAAGAGAATAGATAGAATAGTTTAAAGTGTGAGTTAGACTGAGATTGATAAAGACATAAAAGGAAAAAAGTCACAGCACTGCTAAAATGAAGAAGAAATTAAATAAAAATGAGAAGAGAGAGAAACAGTAAATGAAAGTAAAACAGAGAGAGAACACAGGGAAAATATGAAATGGACAGCAAGATTAAATGCAGCTATGGTGAAGTGCACTAGAGCAAGTGGCTTCTCCCAAAGAAGATGAGGTACAGGAATTATTGCAATCTAACGGGTCATTTCATTATCGATTTTCTCTCTGGTGGGGAGAGAAAAATAAAAGGAAAATAAGAAAGTGGGAGGCAATGAGACAATAGATCTAATCTCATGAGTTCATTTCTATGACAGATACTAGGAAGAGAACCTCCCAGGCAGAAACTGTACCATGTCAGCAGTTCCTAAAGGACCTTCTGGGTGCAGCTCAGTCTAACTCACCTCCTTTATCATCTTGCAATAGTCCCCAGCCCAGTCTTCCACTTTCTTCACCATATCACTCTTTCCCCCTGTGTGGGGCACAGCCTAGAGCACTGCAGGGAAGAGCACTTCAGAGGAATCTAAAATTCCCTGCAGTGCTCCATGTCAAAGAATCAGGTTACTTGGAGGGAAGATTTGCAGCTTTGTGTCAGACAAAGTCAGCTTGGGCTAAGTAAAAGTAAGGATATCTTGTGGAGGGATGGTTTACTCTGAAAAGACAAAGCCAAATAGATGGACACAAGAGCTTTTAAAGTCCATACGAGATATGAAAGGACTGAAGGAGAAACCTTGGGAAGCATGGAGGTATGTTGCTTGGCCCAAAATGGAACAAAGGGACCCCATTATTTCTGCCAGAAGATGCTCTTCTCATTTACAGGGCCAGACACAGTTTCTCTTCCCTCTCCTGTGATGTGGCAGGCAGCCATTGGTTGTCAAGGGGAGGTGCTGAGCAACAGCATCTAGCACGGATCTACTTCTGCTCAGAGCTGGCAGCAGAGATGTCTCTGCAGCTTCAGGGAAGGTGGTGTGAGGCAGATGCCTTAACACCTGGGCTGAGTCAAATACTTTGGCTTAAAAGTCACAGGGTGCAGCTAAAACAGCACACATACAATCAAAAATCACATTTCATAATGTGGTCATCAACAAAGACCACAAAGCAGAGCCTTGAGGCCAGCAAGTTGGATATAAAATTGAGCAAGGAAGTGGAGAGCTATGTGAAAAGGGGAGCATATTAAAAATGATTCAAATGAAAAAAAAATAAAGAGAAAATTTCCTTAAACAATTCTCAGTTAACATGCCCAATCTGGCTTCAATCATGTAAATAAACCAGAGTAATTAGTTTAGTTGTGGATAACAGTTCTTCTCGCCTATGATATTTGCATAACTGATTGCATGTTTGTCTTCAGCATCAAGCTGAGGCAGGCATACATGCAGTAGATATTTTCATACTTCTAGTTCCCTGGACATAATTAATAGTTTGAGTTGATAAGAGAGACCCAAGGGTGCTGATATTCTGCCATTAAATGCACAGCATAATTTAGGTTGACATAAAACTCAGAACTACAGCTGGTCAAAATATTTGACAGAAAAGTTTTCCATTGGAACACACTGGATTTTGATTTTTTGCTGTGTTTTTTTTAAGGAGCAAAGTGTTTTGTGTCAGCTTCAACAACATTCAACAACAACAAAAAGAAAAGAAAAAACCCCTTTCAATATAGTTCGTTTTGATAAGATCTAACTGATGCAAAACAAAACATTTCAACAAAACATTGACCAGTATCTCCCTATCAGGAGTGGTAATACATTATGCATGTTGTCATACGCCCCTTTTTATTTTATATTAGCCAGACTCCCTTAAAGATATATTCCATGATGCAATGCCACCTGACCAAGCTGCATGTGGGCCCACTTTCTGGGGCCTCCTTTTTGACTGGATATATATTCCAGTTTACCGCTAGGGCAAATCTTAGTTAAAATGTTTTATTTTGAACAGTGTGAGGGCTTGAGCACATCTTGAGAAATGTAGTCTTTGCCCATACCCCTCTACCAGAAAGAGACCTTAATCTCTGCAGTGATATATTTTTATTCTAAGCATTTACCTAACCACCCTGCACTTCTCCCTTATATATACATGTCCTCACTGTCTCTCTCTCACCCACACTTCTCTTTCCAAAGTGCAGAACAGGATGCTATGGACTCAATGATAGTTAAGAAACCATTTACCTGTACATCTAAATAGACAGATGCAGGTTAAAGCTTCTAAAAACAAGGAAAGGTTTTGGGTTTCTCAGTATCCAACTTGAGAGATTGTAAAAGAGCTTCATTTTCATGAAGTTTTGAACCTATGTCACTGGCAAATCAGGCCTCCTTAGTGAAAGAGGTTCAGTGGGAAGGCAGGATCTGCACTTACAGAAGTACTCTAGTACTGCACTGGCCCACCAGCATACAAAAGAAAGTTTTCTGCAATACTTACCTACACAGTGCTTGATTCCAGCCAAAGCTATCACTTACTCATTTGTCCACCCAACTGTTCTTCTCAACCTTATCACAAAAATACACCCCTCAATAAACAAACCTGAGCTTAAAAAATACTTTACTAAGAAAACACATGCCTTTGTCAAAATTAAAATGTCATTTGTTAATTTTCCAGACTAGAAGTATTTGGGGGAAAATTCCAAAAAACCTTAGCCAGAAGATTAAAGACTTTGTTCTGTCACTTTAAGAGTAGCATACTTTTCCTCCAGTCTGTAGTAAGCACAGAATAGGACCAGAGGCAAATATTGTTCTGTACAATGTCATTGTATAGATATCCAGATTTCTATCACTGGCTTTCAAAATCCCTTGGAGGATATATTGTGTGATCCCCTTTGATCAATTCTCTTCTCTTGCACAGATGTGCTCACGCACTCACACACACTCCCATCTCTATCTACTTGGTTGGTGATGGTTGGAGTGACTCTTCGTGGTGGCTATCAAGTGATGATTAATGCTGACCTCTGCACCTGTCACCTTATATTAGCCTCCTACAAGCCCAGCTGGGGCTCTCCAAAACCAAAGCTGCATTTCAGTTCAATCTATTGTGTTTCTGGCTTCTTGGTTTAATAGCCTCTTTAATCCTTTTAGAGGAAGTTTGCTCCTGTTTCTTACCCTGACCAAATTGCTCACAGTTTCTGTAAATATAAATATTTAATAATCCATGTTGGGGTAGGGAGGAGTTTTATTTGTAAAGGGTGTCAAAGCAAGCAAGTAGTAATAGTTCTGACTTCTCTGTTTCCACAAAACCAGGAAATTCAATGGCAAAAACACAGAAGACCTGCTCTTTAACTCTCCATATATGACTGACAAAGTCAGAACCACTGCGTCAAATTCACTTCCCTTGTACCTCAGCTATTATCACTACTACCCTCCCTGTTAGCCCATTTGCCACAAAAGCACTTTCCTTCAACTTCTTAGGAATGAGACAGGTTCCCTACTCCAGAACTGCTAAATTTCCCATATCTCTTTCAAATCCCTACTTTATACTCCCTTTTGCTGAGACACCAACAGAACTCAGCCTGGTAGTAATGGCTAGGCAGATAACAAGCTATATGTACACAACTATTCTCCAAGAGAATATATTCACATTATGTTTATTTTCTATTCCTCCTCTTCAAGGTTGATCCATTGGTTTGTTTCACCTGCCTGCTCTTTCTCAAGATTAGCTGAGATTGTTAGGGCATGGATGCTTTTTTTCACTTCATGCTCATACAAGCCTTATCACAACAGTACCCAGATCCCAAAGCCAGACCCAGAATAATAAAAATCATTAATAAGCACCGTAATAACTGGGAGATAAATTAACTCTTGGCATTGGCTTCAGCTGGAATTGTGCTTTATTCTTCCAGAGTTGAATTCAACCATCAAATGCAGGTACTAATGTAGGGGGGACCACAGCTCCCTTGCTCTACTGAAAGAAGAGAAACAGAGATCCCTTTCTTCCTTGCTGATGCAGAGACGATTCCCCTTTTTGTTCCAATTCACTTTAACTAGCCCTGCTAGTTAAATGATCATCAGTTAGATGATCTTAGAGTGGTTGTTATAACTTCCAACTGCTGATACTGTCAAAAAATAGCGTATTTCTATATTATATAAACAGTCCGAAGAACAATTGCTTCATTATGATGCACTGACACTGATTTAAGCAGCCCTCTCAGACAGAACATTTTTTGTAGCATAAACTGTTGCCCTGTAGGACCAGATGCCTCCTCATTCTCATTCAGCATTCATTTCTGCTCGCTTTCGGCACCAAAGGGAATCTCTCTTAACGGGGTGACATTGGGCAACTCACTGCACCATTTCATGCTTCAGTTCCTCCATTTCTGAAATGGGGGGAGAAGGGGGGATAATGATACTTGTCTCCTTGGTAAAGTGCTGTGAGATCTAGTGATGAAAAGCGATATTTAAGTGGTAAGTATGACTGTTAGTTATAGCAGTATTCCACACTAACCACTGAGCAGTTACCCACTGGTAGTCATTTTTAAGAGATGCTCTCCTGAGCTGAATTTAAATGATTAACATTGAAGTAAATGGGACCCCAATCCTGCCGTTTACTTTATTCACAAGGGGCATCTTTACATGTCCTCGGGGGGGCACTTTAATTGGATCAGCTCTCAGGAGCCACTTTAATTAAAGCACCCACAGCATCTTGTGTATTCAGCACCCTGTGCTTCAAAATGGCACTGCAGGTGCCTTAACTAAAGCTCGTTTAACAAGCTTTAATTAAAGTACCCCCACTGCCATTTTGAAGCACAGAGATGCTGAATAGGGGTGACACAGAGACTGCAGGAGTGTGCTAATGTATATGTGTCCATGAATCGCTGTACCTATCAGGGACCCACAGTTAGGGCACGGGTGTCTGATTGCCCACAGACAACTGCAGGATCAAGGTAATACTCTGCCATACAATACTAGTCCCACAATGCTGTCAGGTCATCTCAGCGAAGTTATACATATATATAAAAAAAAATAACAGGTTCCTGCTGTTTTGTTAGCCTGTCTCCCCTTTTATACTTCAATATCTATTAACTACTTGAATTTGCTATATTTGAACTGCCTGTCAGTTCCAGATATTCTTTTCCTTAGAGTCTGAGAAATACTTCATGGTGCTAAAAAATATGGCCCTTTTCTTTTCTTGTCTTACTCATTAAATCTCCCAAGCTCCTTCCTTCCCACCCCCTCACTTGGCTCTCCAGGATATTCAATGTAGTCAGAAAGCTATTTAAGCTGAAAGCATGTGAACTTTCACCTATGCCCTCTATTAATCTTTGTGAAGGCATGTCAGCCCTGCCTATTTTTTTCCTGGAAATTGCCTCCATGCTTCAAATAAAATATCTCAGGGCACTGGCATGACCTATGTAGAAATGAAACAGAAAAAAAATTTAATTCAACCACAAATAAAAGTAGTGTGCAAATGAGCCTTCTTTCTATGGGACTGTAATGTCTTGCTCAGGTTTGTTTTTAAATCACTTTTCTGTAAGAGGAATTAGTGAACAAGGGACAGAACTTGTGTAGGAGGCTCTGTCCCCACTTGCCAATCAGACAACAAAGTCACACTACAATACATGTTCTGTCTGCCATGATGCTAACTGGACCATAGGTACCACGTGACGGCAAAAAAATGTGATGAACAACTAAGGACTTCCCACACATGTGGTCCATTAAGAGATCCTTGAGAAGTAGCAGCAACAAGGAACTGAGAGACTTTCTACCATTTACCTGTAGCTAATTGATGGATCTCTTACATTACATCAGAAGTTGTTCCACAAGAGGGTCCAACAGACTTCTATTTGATCTCCTGTAGCAGGGGGCTTGGTGCTCCTGCTACTTTAAGAGAAGGCAGACTGTATGAGAAGCAGCCTTCTGATGTAGCAGGGGACAGTTAGGAACCACATGACATAAAGGGGCTGGGCTAGGAGGATATAAGCTGAGCAAGCAGTCTTAGCCCTGACAGCTGTGGAGAGAAGAGCACCTGAGCAGCGGGGCTGCAGCAAGACTCCTGCTTAATACAATTAATACCTGAGCTGGAGTAAGCAAGACCCTGTGAGGGGGCAAGAACCCAGGCCAGGGACCCATAGCTTCCGAGGGGTGAGAACAAGCAGGGCCGGGAAGCCCATAGCCAAGGAGATCTCAACTGGCCTAGAAGTAGGGCTAGGGCCCAGGAATAGTGGGCCAAAGGTTAAGGAAGGGTCATAGCCAGCAACTGCTGGGGCCAAGGAGCCCAAGGATCTCAAATGACCTAGGAGCAGGCCCACAGCCCAGAGAGAGGGGTTAAAGGCTGAGAAGAGCCACAGCTGGAGACTGAGAGGGGCAGGGACACACAGCCCAGAGAAGGGTTGAGACAGGGCCAGGGGCCCAGTTCCACCAAGAGGTGGAAACAGGGTCAGGGATTCAGCGTTACATGCAAGAATAGCTGAGATGGGCAAAGGGCTTGGGAGTGGATGGAAGGAGACAGAGACCTGGGCCCAGGAGAGGCAGAGGATGCAAGCCTGACCTAGTGAGTGATCAGGCTTGGGTGATAAGGTGATATAAGGGGAGATGAAGAGGCCACATAATTAGTCCTTAACGCAATAAGCGGTGACATCTGGATTCATGAGTGGGAAATCTTGCCTGGGGAGACCTGGGTCAGCCTCCCTTCTTATAAAGACATAATTACAGCAAAGCATGGTAGGAAAGTTGAAGGGGAGAAGGGGAGATGGCCCCCAAAAAAACAGAGGTGACAGGAGCTAAGAGGGTTCCAGGGGCTTCATGGCCACCCCTGAGAAGGACTTGATTACATTTCCATTTGTTTTATCTTTGCTCATGCTGACCAGGCATTGAGGTTAGACCTCACTATGCATGCATGGTACAGCTAAATTTGGGAGAGAGGGAAATCTGGTGGTCACACCAGACAACAAAGCTAACCTCTTTAACAATTTCTTTGCCTCCATCTTTTTGAGCAGGGACCAGGGCATCTCCCCCACTGGGATCCCTGACGGACCCAGGGTCTGCACTGGCCCAGGGTCAGTGAGGACCTAATCAGGGAATTTCTGGTGGGACTAGATATGTTCAAATCATCAGGTCATGACGATCTCCACCCCAGAGTGCTGAGGGAATTAGCAGAGATTGCAGGACCCCTGGCACCTCATGTCCTGGCCAGATGTAACTTGACTCTGATTACAGCCATAGAGTTGGTAGCTACAGAATTGCTTGTATTATTCTTTTCTGTCATCGCTGTGTATCAATAAATTTGCCTATTATCAAATGGAAAGGTAGTGGTCGATCTGAGGGTTTTGGGTCCCCGCCGAAACAAGGCATCCAGTGCCAACAATCCCCTTTGGCAGGTTTTCATGTGAAGAGTCCCATATGAGATCCCTGTAACCCAGTCAGCAGCCTGAGGCTTCCCTCTGCTCATCTCTGTCTAGTATAATTAAGAGGAATGGGCTCTAGCTTCCATCCATGGTCCCCAGACTAACCTGGGGCTGTAACTTGGGCATTGCTCATCATCAGGTTTGTCAAATCTACACTCGCTAGTACTCAGCTAAATTCAGCTCTGGATATAGTACCCTGCCAGGTAAAGGAAGAGGTCCCTCATCAGTTAGTTTTATTAAGTTTCACCCACCGCTTTAACCATACTCTGGCATGTGTGTCTCATTGCTTCTAAGTCCACACCAATACCCTTTGCTGCCAGAGTTCAAAACCACGCTGCCAGCTCTAAGGCAGAATGCAGGGGACTCCAGAACATTTCTGGACCATCTATAGATCTAGCTGGAAAGATATCTGTGTTGTAATTACCCAAGATTGCTTCTTGTTTTATTATATGTAACTATTCATATTAAAGTAGTACTTACAGACTCTAAGTAAGATCACAGCCTCCCTGTGTGAAACACAGCACAGAGAAGAGAACAGATGGTCCTTATCCTAAAGAGCTTATATTCTGAAGTGAAGAGTTAGAAGTATTATTTTCCCTGGTTTACAGCTGGGAAACTGAGGCACAACATAATAAGCGAATTGCCCAAGATCACACTGGAAGTACATAGCAGTCAAGAACTAAAACCAGACCTCTTCACTACTAGTCCTTCACTAGTCCAGAGACTATCCTATACAGGAAGTTCCATTTTTAAATAATGATCTACCAGGAGGAAAGCCATCTTAACAATTAGCTTCAGATCTATCATTTCTATTCCTAGTATTCATCTCACTTTTCCTGAACTTTGCACCTGCCTACAGGGAGGAAAATGTCAAAGCATGTAACAGTCACGTGGGCTTTCTGCAAGCATTGGTGTCATAGTTCCCAAACTGTTTGTAGTGGTGGCACCACCTCCAATTGGAAAACACTTTTGGCAGGCTTGTGACCCCAGATACCAGTATAAATTGAAGTGCTGTCCAGCTTTTGATCCCATTTATGACTGTTGTGACACCAGTTGACCTCAAGACCCCTAATTTCAGAACTGTTGCATCATTAAGTGAAAAATCTATGGCACATTTTATTCTGGAAGTCACATTCGATGACCATGTTAGCCTTTTTGACTTAAATCTATTGTTCTATATTGTTGAACTCCATAAAATCATACTGACTCTCTCAGTTCCAGAAGTAATATCACTGATCACTAGACATCCTGCTGGAGAATGTCACTGAAATTGCTGTAGCTAGAGCAATAAATGCAAGTGCCCATAACCAAGAGACATGTGTGTGTCTGGTATAGAAGTGCCACGCTACAAGAAACTGCATAATGGCTTCCCTTCAGCCACACCACTGTTTAACAAATCTGCCATTTCCTTGTATCAGTTTCATTTATCCACAAACTCTAAGAATAAGTGTTTGTATTTTCATCATCCACTATTTTTTCTCTTATTGTCCCATCTGCTGAAACACTGTTGGAAGAAACTGAAAGAAAGAAAGAGAAGAAAATCCACATCCCTCACTAACTCAAATAACCTCTGGACTTTAATGTTCACCATCTCTTCCTGCTCTAATTATCTTTCCAAGTGTAATAAAAAACTCATCTTCCCTAACCCCAGAAGATTTCTCCCCACCCTTTTGGGTTCCTTGATCCTTGTATAAATAGACATTATTTTTAGATGGAATCTCTTAATGAGTCAATCTGCACCTTATGACTACCTGAGGTCAGAGTTCTCCCTTGATGCGTAAACAGCTTAATAATTAAACACGCATTCACTCATTCATTCTCTGTCTCCTATAGCACAATGAAGACTCACCAGAACATCCAAAGAAAAGTGAATACCCTTTGTGAGCCAGGCATCTTCAACAAAGGACACATCTCAAGCTATCTCATTTTAAAAGTAGGGAGGGAAATAAACATCAACAGCTAACAAAGAGCAATGCAAATTCTGTAATGTAAAAACTGACATATTTGTTAAATTTAGGGCAGACCAAAACTTTGTAACAATTGTTAGAATGCTGTGGAATTTGTTTATATATTGTAATTTCCAGGGGTTTTGTGAAATTTTTATAAGTTTAATAAATTTTAAAAGGTTTTTATATTTTAATATTTATAAAATTTTTGTATTTATGAAAAGATTTTTATATGCAGCAGGGCTAGATCCTGAATCCATCCTGAATCCAATAGCAAAAATCCCATTGACCTTAACAAAGCCAAGATTTTAACTGATGCTTCATGTTGATTTTTCAACAGTGAATGCAGCTTCCTATATTTGGCAAAAGTAAATGAGAAATATTAACCAACACAGGCCAGTTTGCATTTGCTGAAAGACACTTCCATGTAAAATGCCAAGCTAACAAGTTGAGGCAAAACAATGCAAGTGTTGTTCTTCTGGAGGCCCAATTTGAAACCCCTTTTAAAAAGCATGAATTTCCATACAAGTACCTAGCACTTCCTCAAAATCAGACTGTTCAAAAGCTTGGCACACAATTATTAAGATGTCTAATAAATTGCTTTAACATCTTGGAAGACAAAGCTGAAGAAATCATCACCAAGAGCGGTGGCTGGAAGTGTTCAGCTGGAATGGCAGTAGGTGTAAAGAATCCTTAGAAGTCCGGTATGGACAATTAAAAACTAACATTCATTAGATTTTTTTTTTTTAATTGTGAAGTTAGAATATTTTTCAAGTAAGTTATTTGGACTATTCCACTTAGACACCTTTGTCCTCAGGCTTAGAAAAAAAAAATCCTACTTCCACAGCACTTTCAGTTCCTGCCTTTCCAAGAGACTGAAACAGTCCCAAATGTTCTTGCTCTCCACAGGGCACTTAAACTTTTTGAGCTAGTCTTTCCACAGTGTGACAGAACCACAACCATTTCGGTAAATTGCACCATATCCACCTGTTGTTAGAATCAGGCATGCCCTGGATGGAGGGCATGCCTATGAGTATCCTCTATCTAAAGATACTCCATTGACAAAAAGCAGCTTTAGAGAAAGCTGTACATTCTAGTGAGAACAATTTAGAGGTACAGAAGCTTTAGACCTACAAGCTCTTAACATTCTCCGGTGTTTTGGGTTGCATTCCCAAATTAAAACATTAAGGGCCAAAGCCTCAGCTGATGAAGTTCTACTGACAATGGAGATACACAGATTTCTACCTGCTGGAAACCTGGCCTATAGTCCTCAATCTGTAATTCTTTCACTGCTCTGGAGCTGTCACATCCTCCCACTCTTCCACTATTACGTGTAGAAATTCAGTACTGTACTCCCTATTTGAAGAAAAAAAACTGGAAAAGAAAGAATGTGTGCTCTTGGCAGAGGTCTACCCTGGGATTATGCCAGCAAGCAATCATTTTCTGGTTGCCACAAGCATTCCATTATTTCAGCTGGGCCATTCAAGCCACTCCAGTTCAGGCTCTGTCAGTGTTTCCTTAATAAACCCCTATTATTTGGGGCTTAGACCTCAGCCATTAGAATTCCTGCTCAGCTGACTTGATATTCAAAAGCCAGCCCAAATGTTCTAAAAAAATTCACACATGTATGTTGTTGCAGAGTAACAATGGTAGCTTGTTGGCTCTGAGTTATATTTGCACTTTTAAAGAACTAAAAAAGAAAAGTTCAATATTTTAGGTTTGTTTTATAAACAACACACAGAAACTTTGGTTATTGTGGAAAAGAAGTATAAGGGCGGTGTTTGGAGTGCGTGTTTCTACATGAGCCTGTGTGTGTGTACAGCGCAGACAGCTTTCATCTCGTCATGCTTTAAAAAAAAATTGCAGGCTTTTGGGGGCAGGTTCACACACACACACACACACACACACACACACACATTCACACTTTCTGCACAGACAGAACCAAGATGGCTGGCATGAATCATTATAATTCCATTGACTTCATACCTGTAACGTATTATCTGGATCCAATATCTAAGTACAAAACCTTCCATAATACTGAAGTATCATGATGAGCAGACCTGGCTTTAGAATATGTGGTGTCCTACACACAAGTCTGTTACTATAAAGCATGGCTTAGCCAGTCTATCAAAAATAAGAGTAGGCCCATACTACAGTATTACATTTTGGTTTAAAAAAAAAGCCCCCAACTACAAACACTGAAGATTTATCCCCCTTCCACTCAGCAGCTTTTCACTACCTATGCAGATAAAGTTTAAGTTCCAACAGTTCTGGCTGCCTCTGTTGTCCCTAGACTTGATTCTCCCCTCCAATATATTGCATACAGACAGCTGTGCAATGCAAAGTTGGCATAAATAGGTTAGTAATCCTTAGAACTAGCGAACTGCTTCCACTCTGCTCCTCTACAGCAATTCTTCCCTGGTGCAAATTTAAATTTGATTGACTTTATACTGCTGACAGAGGCCACCAGTGTAAACTCCGAACAGAACTTTGCTAACCTGAGAAAGGCAGCAGTGAAAAAATGAGCTGTTCTCTACTTATTGTCTATCCCCTTATTAACTTTCCTGAGGTAAACATGACGTAAATGGCTCGTTTAAACTAAAGTACTGGGGAAACCATAAGGCCCCCATTCCATAACCACATCCAGTAATTTCATGCTCCACCCTTGCCCATTTGGTGATGCCCAGTGGTGCGACTTGTCCTTTTCCATGCTTTCTTTCCTTTTACTGTCTTGGTTTAGGATTACTGCCTGGAATGAAGACCATGAAAAATGTTTGCCGTCCATAATAAAGAGGACTGACTTCATAGAGCATGTTAGCTGGGTGAAACATGAGTTCTACCAAGGACTTGTGGAAAAAAGAGACAGTGGAGTTGCAGAGCGAAAGTCGCTAGAGCTAAGCAGATTATTTCCCATTTGCCACTGGATGTCAGATGGTCCCACTGCAGGCAGTATTACAGTATTCTAGCACTACACTGATTTAGTTTAAAGGAAACTATGGAGACAAAATTTGCTCTGTAAGAAATATTTAGTATTCACCTAAGGACTGGTGCATATTTTTCTTCGCAAAAAGCCAGCTGAAACCCTTTTACTCTTGAGCTATTCTCCAAATTCCCTAACTAGCAATGACAAGAGCAGCAGGTCAGGGACTTCATTACCACCCTTGAACTGCAGCTAAAATTACAAGGGAATGAGCAAAAGAAAGATGAGATGTGGCTGCAAGGCCTCTTCCACTGACTCCTTTCATTACCCAAAAAGAACCTTTGTCTGTTTTAAAAATTACTGGCAAAATCAGGAGAGTGTAATTTAATTCATTATATCAGAATTACCCATGAAACTGAGGCTGAGATACCAGAAGATAAAACCTGTCAGATATGCCCCTGGGTTTTTAGTTGCTTAAACAAAATCGGGCCATCAGATTTTGAAGTCTCCACACTGGGCAAGATGCCATTCACGAGAGTAGATGTTAGGGCGTGAATCGCTTGCATCTGTAAATGGTTGCTTCCCCTTACTGTACACACAAATCTTCCACTGCAGGTATTAGCATACAATTTTATAGGCAAAAACCTTGAGAAACATCACAGACATTCCTGCAATGCACAATTTGTGTAGAATGTGAATCGAATTAAAAGATTTACCGTGAGTTTATGTATTTCTCCTACTTAATCTGATGATTTTGCTGTCTCTGTTTTGTAAATATTACAAGCAAAAAATATTTAAAAATCCTTTCTAAAACTACACTAACTAAAACGCCCATCTGACAATGATAAAAAGAAAAAAGAAAAGAGAGACAGCTGAGAGATTTATGACTTCTGATAAATTCACTGGAAAGCTACAACTCTGCTCTGCGCTACATACAAAATTTTACATGTGGTTCAAAGAGACAGTAGACAGGTCAGCTGATCATTGTCAGCCGCATGTCTACCACCAATTTCTGAGGTTTCCCCGTACGAATCACAACTGTATAGTGAAATTCCAAACACAGGGCCAATGTAACCCACCACGAATTAAATATGCAGTTACTCCTTAGGACAGTAGATTGCTTAAAGATTGATGTGATATTCTAATTAGTGGTATCTGTAAAGGTGCAGTACTGCATTGCCCCCTGCTGGAATGTGAACAGCCTACCATGCAAGAGTTCCCTCTGGCCATGCTGAAAGGCATGAATTTTAAAAATCACTGTATTGATCTTATAAATGGCATGTGTTAGCGCAATATAGAAAGAAAATAAAGGGGGATAAAAACAAGTAAATTAACACACACAACTTAACCCTTATATGTTCATAGGACTAGCATTTGTCTGCACAGAACTCCGAGTATTTAACCCTTGGAAAGATAACAAAAAAAGGCTACTTAGTCTAAAATGTTTTTCACCTTTAGCAGATTGAATTTTATTAGTAGATATTAAGAATCATGAACCAAAAAGACGACAAAGCCAGAAGGGAAATACCGAGTGTCCAAACGAGGGGCTAACATAAGAGGGATGGGGGTGAGGAGGGGAACACAACTAGGTTACCGGAAATACAATGTTAGCCAGCTAAGCCCAGGATCTAAACACTGTATAAAACCAGCCCAAGTTCAGATTCAATAAACACCACTGGAGAGAAAGACTTGAGTTTCTCAAGCCAAAGTCTTACATCTGAATACCATTTCAGTCAAAGCAGAAGAGTGGTTTCAGTTCCTGGGACTTCATTGGTTCATCAGTAGATGCATGTATATTGTTAAATAACTCTTTATCAGCTTGTGCCATTGGAAGAGACTATCCATGGGAAGCAGTTTTCCTTTGGCTCCGGCAGTAAAGAACTCCTCCTAAAGATACTTCCAACCTCTAGAAAGGGAATATAGAAACTACTGTATGACATACTTGAGGAGGGATGTGTCACTAATGATAGATCCAAAGGAAAAGGGAAAGAACAAGTTGCTTTTACTGCTCTTGCTGACACTGAGGCATAGGAAATCAAAATATTTTCCCTCAAACTGCCACCCCCTTGGTTGCCCGGGATTAGTTGATTCTAAGCACATCAGCATGTAAAATAACACACATTTAATTTTCATACTTCGGCTGTTTGTATGTTGCTAGTTATGTAAAATAAATGACAGTGGGGCACTTTGTATCTTGCACAAAGTGGGACAACAGCCTGAGAATCAGGATGTCTGATAATTCAGTCTAATACAGAAAACTTGGCAAGCTTAGAGAATCCCGCTTGAGAAAGAAAATCCTTGTTTTTTCTATTAATCTTTGATTCACATTACGGCCCAGTCCATTATCTATAACCCCAAATTACATGATCTTTTTTTGCCTTTTTATATTACTAATCCCACCGTTTTCCTTTCCATCAGTACATCCTACTCCCATAATTCACCCTCACATTAACACACATACCAAGTTACACTGCCCTTTCCCATTCACATGCATGCATTCTCTCTTCACATGAAGTAGTCCGTAAGAGTACATACCTTTTCATTAATTTTAGACTTCAATTTTTTTCTACGTATATATCCATCCCATACTCACCACTGTGGAAACACAATCTTCTCAGTGTTATTAATTCAAATTTCAACTTCTCTGCTTTCCCCCTTTCTCCCTGGATGGGAATTTCTGTACTGTTCTCTCTAAAGCTCTCACCCTCTATTCTGCTTCTTACTGCAAGATATTCTGTGATTCTTGGAGGAGGCTGTGTTCTAAAAATAAATGCCATGATTTGTTTTCACTTATGTTTGATCTAATTAAATTTTGTCATCATGCCAAACAACAGTGTAATTTCCAAAATGTCAAAGTAGGCTTTCTTCTTTTCCTTTTCCTTCCTTTTCTTCAAATAAACAAACCAAGAGCAATAGCTTGGTATTAATAAGAAAATGATTAGTATAACCCAAGTGCCATTAAAATAACTACAAATTAAAGAGGTCTGAAACACAGAATTGCTTAATCTCAGGTTAAAAAAAAACTGAAGAAGTGAGATGACAAAAAACAGGCAGTTTTCAAACCTTGTTGCGCAGGCAGATGTCTTATTACAACATAATTTGTTTCAACACTCTGCAAAACATTTTGCTTTCAGCAACAAATAACTTTTTTTTTGGCAGAATTGTTTCCATCAAACTCTTATAGCCTCTTCTGAGTAAAAACTGTTTTATCCCACAATGCAAGGATGCCCTAGTCCAGGGGTAGCCAGTCTGTGGCACAGGCAGCTTGTGTGTGGCACACAGCAGACTGGAGAGAGAGTAGACAGCACTGTGCCAATTAAGGCCAGGAGCAGAAAGCAGAGCAGCAGATCAGACCAGAAACACCAGATATAATGTTTACTCAATGCCACTGGGTCCCAGGGATGGGGTGCTCACTCAGACCTCCATACCTTTGGGGTTCTGTCCTCGAATCAGCAGTCAGCAAAAACCGGAGGGGTGGTAACCAGCTTTATCTTTATTAGGAACAGGATTCACCAACTCACATGCTCACAGCTTGCAGGGACAGCAACAACCTACCACCACAAACCACACTCACAGGGCATCAGGGGGGCAGACTGGGCCGTCCCACTGTTGGCCCCTTAAAGGTACATTCCATATACCACATCCCCCTTCTTTACTCTGGGAGCTCCCTCTTAAATAGTTGGATGTTCATCAGGTGCTACTTTAACTCAGAACAGTTCAGGATCATGGAGCCAGAGGTTGCTAGCACTTGCCTCACCAGTGGAGTCTAGCCTTTACTGTTATCCCATTATATAGTCCTTGTACTCCACAGACAATCTCACCACACGTCCACCTTAGTTTGCATGGTGTCATCAGGTTCCTCTGGGGGTACTGGTGGATTCTCTGCAATGTGATGAAACTCTTGTTCATGGTGGTCTGCTTCTTCTTCTGTAGTTTGTTTTGCTGCCATCTCTTGAGGTACATCAACATGTTCTGCTGGTACTGACAAATAATCCTTCCTTTTAAGTGTTCCTCCTGTAGACATTACTGCTGGGACGGGTTTACCACACAGGAGTGCATTTCGTCCCTTTTTTGCCATGAGAGACACTGGTGTCCAACCTGTACTTATTTGCATCCTTACTTTCTCCCCCTCTCATAGAGGTGGCAAGAACGCAGCCGTGCAGTCATAGTGCTTCTTTTGGCACTTCTGAAGGTTCTGCAACTTGTGGGAGGCATTCGATGGTAGTCTAGGAGTTAGCACCACCACTGTAGCAGGGGGGGTACTGCGCAAAAGTCTCCCCATCAGAAGCTGCACTGGAGCATACTCAAGACTGCTAATGGGCGTGTTCCTCAGATCAAGTAAAGCCAGATATAGATCAGAGCCATCCTGCAAAGTCTTCTTAAGCATTGATTTGATGTTCTGAACTGTGCATTCAGCCTGACCACTGGATTGTGGGTAACCTGGGCTAGAATAGGTGACGGTTATGCTCCAGTCAGTCGCAAATTATTTCCTCATGTGACTTGCAAATGACACATGATTGCAGACAATTTCTTTAGGTATGCCATGGTGAGCAAACACAGACATCATTTTGGCGATTACCATGATACTTGTCTTACCTGGCAGGTGAAAAACTTCAGGGTACATGGAGTAATAGTCAACTATAATCAAATAAGATTGTTCCCATAGGTCAAAAATGTCCACTGCCAGTTTTAGCCAACGCAAGTCTGGGACCTCATGTGAAATCATGGGCTCTTTTTTAATTACTGGGTAGGAGCTCTTGACAAGGTGCACAATTCGCAATCCATTGCTCAATGTGGGCATTTAATTTAGACAGATACATGATTTGTCAAGCTCGTGCTTTTGACCTTTGTATGCCTTGATGAGGCAAGTGAAACAATGTCAACATCTTGGTCCTCGCACCACTTGGAATGATTATTTTCAGCCCAATCATAAGCAAATCATCCTGAATCTGGATTTGGTCTCTGAGAAACCAGTAGGGCTTAAGTTCAGGTTTAACTTGTTTTTGCCTTCTCGGCCTACCATTACGATGCTGCACTCTAAGGGCTTGTAGGTCCTTGTCAGACTTCGTGTACTCCTGTAACTGCTGAAGTAACCAGTTACTCAGTGGCTTTGTTTCCATCAGACTGTGAATCACCTTTTCTGAGTGGAAAAACTCATGTTCAGGAGGAGGAGTAAGCATTTTGGCTCTAGAAAGTGTCAGCCACTAACATATCTTTGTCTTTGGTATAGTGAATCTGGATGTCATAATTTTGGAGTTATAACAGCATCCTCTGTAGCCATGCCTGAGCCTTTCCTATGGGCTTTGCAAAAATCGCTTCCAGGGGTTTGTGGTCTGACTGGACCCATACTTGGGTGGCATACACATATTGGTGGAACTTCGTCGTGACAAAGACAATTGCCAGAAGTTTTTTTTCAATCTGCACATAATTTCTCTCGGATTGTGTTATAGCCCTCAAAGTATATGCAATTGGTTGATTCTGCTGAAACAGACACGATCCAAAGCTGTCTTTGGATGTGTTGGCTTGGATTTCCAGCTGCTCTGCTGGGTTGAAGTATCTGAACACAAGTATCATGTGATGGTTTGCTTGAGCTTATCCAGGGCTGGCTGATGCTCAGGTCCCCATTGTCAGATAACATCATTCCTGAGAAGCACTCTCAGCAGGGCCGTCAGGCTTGACTCATGTGGAATGAATTGAGCCAAGTACTGAATGGTTCTGAGGAGTCTCTGGAGGTCTTTTTTGTCTGTTGGAGGGGAAATCCTGTTAATGGCTTCTACTTTGTTATCATCTGGTTTGACACCATCTTTTGAGAAGATATGGCCCATATACTGTCAACTAAAAACTGTATTTTGCCCTCATTAAACTTTACTCCTTTCAGGCGTGTTCTCTCCAGGATTTGTTTCAGGATAGTGTCATGCTCCTTTTTGGTAGCCGTTGCAATAAGCATGTCACCCATGATTATGTGGATTCCTGGAATGTCACCAGAGTAATCATAATTCTTGTTGGAATACTTCACTAGCCAACTTACCACCAAAGGGAAGGTGATTGAAGTGGTACCATCCCCATGGGGTGTTAAAGGTACACAGCTCTACCAATTTCTTGTCCAATTTGACTTGCCAGTAGCTGTCCTTTTCATCAAGAATGGTGAACAGCTTTTCACCTGGCAAGCTCTTCTGCACATCTTCTACAGTGGGAATCTAAATGCTGCCTCAGCACTGCCTTTTTGAGGTCTCATGGGTCTAGACAAAGTCGTAGCAAACCGTTCTTCTTTTGTGTGATCACAAGGGCTTAGCCACCTTCGTAATGACTCCCATAGCTTCCAGGGTTTCGAGGGCAGGCTTCAACTTGCCTAAGGTTGCATAGGGAATCTTTCTACACCCATGCACAACTGGTGGTACTGCTAGGTCAACAAAAATGTGGAAGGTACCAGGAAATTGGCCCAAACCTTCAAAAACATCCAGGTAGTTTGAGAAGGTCCGTTTTGCCTGCAAGTGCTGTCAGAGCCATTCCATGGACTCATCTGATAAGGTCTAAGGTGATGCACACCACCCTACCAACTATCGGTGGGTCACAATTGTCTATTATATAAAAAGTTAAATCACATTCATTAGCACCAGATTTGCAGTGTGTAATGATTGCACCTTGTGGTTTGATGCATGCACCACCAAATGCAACCAATGTAACATGAGCTGGAGTCTTGCGTACTTTGCCTTGCAAAGCCTTTGCTACATCTGCTGAAATAGCCTTTGCTTCTGCTCCAGTATCTAACTAAAATCAACTGGCAAGTCAGCAATCATGATTATGCTAGACCAGGCATTCTGGCTGTCAAAGGTCTGTGAATACTGTCTTGCAGACACTGTGCCAATATATAGGCTACTGACTCCTTTTGCAGACTTTGGAGCTTCTCCCTTTGAGATGCACATTTTTCCAAAGTGGTTCATTTCAGAGCATTTGTAACAAGTTTTTCCAAAAGCTGGGCAGGACAGAGGCTTGTGTGTGTTTCCACACCTTTTGTAGGCTCTGCCTTTGTTAGCTTGATTGCACTCCTGTGGAACAAACTTCATTGATGCCTTGCTTTGCTTTTGCAAAGTGCTGTGGCAGTTTTACTGTTACTCAGTTGCATGCAAGCTTGCTTTTGCAGAAATAACTCAGGCCCAAGCACTTGTGAGTGCCTTTGCTCTGCAGATATCCACAGCCTGTGCTGTGAGGGTGAGGGAGAGATTTTCCAGAAGCTTTTCTTTGAGTCTGCAGTCAGTTATGCTGAAGCATGGGCAACTGGTGCCTCCTGAGTCTGGCAGGGCACAAGATGGCTGATGGGGCTGGGGGGTGTCCCCCAGCAGCCAATCACCGAGCCAGCAGCGAAACTGGAAGTACACTTCCTGGAACCAGAGCTTCCAGGGGGGTAAACGGCCAACCTCAGGGGGTGCACGAGCACCCATATGCCCCTCCTACGCATCGCCAACATGCTGAAGACAATTTTGTCCCTCAACATAACATCCTCAGCACGTCCAAATTCACAACTCTGTGCTCTGCTTCTGAGTTCTGTAACAAAATCATATGCCTCCAACCTCATTTTATCTAAGTTGCCAGAACTGATACCTTTCAAAGACAGGGTTTTTTCTGGGTGAGCAGTAGCTCTTGAATGCTGCAACCACCTCTGTAAGGGTTTTGTTACTAGGGTCTGCAAACACCGCTTGCATGTTATTGTAAATTTCTCGGGCTTTATCCTGAATGCAATGAAGCATGACTGCAATTTTATAATTGCCTCTTCCTCAGCCTTTTTGACTGCAAGGTATAATCAAAGCTTTTGTTCCCATCTCCTCCAGTTCTCCCCAAGATTTCCAATAAAGGACAATGATAGTGGAGGTTGGGAATGGTCTATTTTTTTTTCTCTTGTGACTGGTGACTCCTCCAAGAGACAGGTCACTTCTGACACCATATAATGTTTACTCGATGCCCTTGGGTCCCAGGGATGGGGTGCTCACTCAGACCTCCATACCTTTGGGGTTCTGTCCAAATCAGCAGTCAGCAAAGACCAGAGGGGTGGTAACCAGCTTTATCTTTATTAGGAACAGGATTCACCAACTCACATGCTCAGAGCTTGCAGGGACAACAACAACCCACCACCACAAACCACACTCACAGAGCATCAGCGGGGCAGACTGGGCCATCCCACGATTGGCCCCTTAAAGGTACATTTCATATACTGCACCAGACAGGAAGGAGGAAGCAGAGGAGCAAATCAGGGTCAGAGGAGCAAATCAGAAAGCTGAGCAGAAAAAAGGGATCAGAGTGGCATTCAGGGATGGCATGGAGCCAATTTTTGGTACACCTGTCAAATAAGTTGGCTCCCACTGCTCTAATCCAAACCCCTGCAGTAATAATTGGTAGCTCCCTATCACGACGTTTTCAAACATGTTTCCTAAAATTAGGCTCCTAAAGCCATATTTAGGCACCTGAACACACTTATTTAGGATTCTTACTAGTTTTGGAAAATGTTGAAATCTTGAGTACGTTGTTAACTAATCCTCTTTATCCCCAATCGAGTACATAGCTTTTGACAGCATAACAGTCAATGGTTCCATCTTTGAGCCATTTCACATCCAATGTTTTCAATCAGTCATTGCATTTCAACACCTTGTTGAATGCCATGTTTTACGAATCAATGCTCCTGTTTTGTTCTCTCATCTTATTGGATATTGCTGTTATCTATGTTCTCTGGAGTCTGAATCTGCTTAGGATCCCACACCTTCCAGGGTCCATGGCTACAGCATAGCTAACCAGGCTGCCTACCCTGGAACCAGGACTACATTCCCATTCTGAGACAATTCTGAATTGAAATAAGATGAAGGTTTGAAGGACTCAATTAAATGGAATTGCCTTTCTTTACACAGCTGTCTTTACAACCTGAAATCAGAGTACACCTTTATGCCATCCCACCCAATTGATACAGAAACCCAGAGCTCTTCAACAATGCCTCAGTACTGAGATTTTACACCAATCCAAACGCAGGCTAGGGTCTGAGAGGCACAGCCACCCCCTTGAGTTTGATTATCTACTGCATTATACACATCCATGTAGCAGATCTGCACCCAGAAACCTGTCTATAACATCACTCCCAACTATATAACTGGTCCAGTAAAATATATTCCAAAAAAAAATCCTCGTCACCCAGGCATTTTACATAGATATGTTTGAGTACACATAATATAGAGTAGTGGGAACAGAGATCCTTAAAGTACTATCACCCTGTTGTGATGATGGTAAAACAATGGAAAAGTTTGAGATTTCTTCAGAATTTGGTAAGGGTTAGTGTCTTCAGCAGTCACTATGGCCAATGATCTTTAAGATGATCTTCCAAACTTGAGATTTATGAAGCTATTTAGATGTTCACATTTCCCCTTAGCCTTCACCACAGCCGCACTTGAATGTCTGAGACACAAGGGGCAGAAATGCACCTCAGGTGGACTGCACTGGTTTGAAGAAACAATAATCTATTAAAACACTGATGTAATAAAGAAACAGAGCAATGAAAGGACTTCTTTCTTACCACATTCTTCTTTAACCCTTGATTTCATGTATAAGTTCATAAATTATGCTGCAATTTATTTTAGATTATAGATTCCTTGTTCATGATTTAAACTGGAAAGTATCTTCTAACAGATGTTTTCATCTTAACTGGAAAGATAAATCATATGTGGCCACTTAAATTTCTGCATCTCCTAGCTTTTCATTTGAAATTGCACTTCCGAGATTTCATGTCACTTAGTTGATGTGAAAACT
Source organism: Crocodylus porosus (assembly GCF_001723895.1). NCBI lineage: Eukaryota > Metazoa > Chordata > Crocodylia > Crocodylidae > Crocodylus > Crocodylus porosus. The sequence continues at coordinate 40,566,170 of NW_017728931.1, forward strand.
ATAGGAGAAACTAAGAACTTAGACATCGAAGTGGCCACAAACGAAACGGTGACTAATGTCATATAATGCCAGGTGGCAGCATCAGAAGCTAATGCAGAAAGAACAGCTGCCAAACTGCTGGCTTAAAATTTTCCTTTCTTCTCCCAGGGAATAAGTACCCAAATGGATACATACAGTATTTGTGTCATATACAGATGTGCACAAGATCAGTTTTCAGTAGGGACCAGACAGCAGAAACTGTCAGAGGCCAGTGTAAGGGCAGAAGAATTCTGGCAACTGCCTTCCACCTTCTCCTACATCAAATGTCACAAACTGGGAACAAAAATGCCTTTATTCTCTTGATAGAGATGCCATATAACTGGATTTGGACATTATTGCCAGCAAGCAGGTAGGAAACAGCTAATCTGGATTTCATATGTCTCCGTGGTAAGCATAGGTATTTAAGCCCTTCCTTGAAGCCTTTTTCTTCCTGAGCCAGCCTTTTCACACCTGTCACCGATACTGCCTATAGCCTTGAGGGTCCCAATTTGAATTTCAGCTACAGTTATGTGCAAAATATATCGCAATGCAAGTACAAAGTAGTAAAATTCCCTAATATGTCACACCCACCCAACTGTTATTTATCACCAGTGGGCCAATACACTATTTTTAAAGTAAACTAATTTCTGAGCTGATACACATTGTACACCTTTTAAGACACTTATATGCTTCGAGATATTTGGAGTCCGTTCTACTGAAAGGGCAAGGCTAACGGATCTCTCACCATCTTAAAAATATTTTCTCCTCACTGAATACCATCTTATATCAGCTGCTCCTTAGGACTGATTAAACTGAAACAAACTCCATCCAAAGCTTTGCGGGGTGATAGTCCCTGTCAACCTCAGTAGAAGTCAGGATTACTCAGCATCTCAATAGAATTGGAAGCAAATCTTTTACTTCTGTGCACTATATTGTACATTTACGTATTTATTTTTGTATGGCTTCACATGGAATCTGGGCTCTACAAGCCAGTTAGAAAATAGTGTAATGTACTGTGATGTTGAAATGTCATGTACTGTAATGCTGTAACATAAATTACAATGCCCAGAAGCCTCCAGGGGAATGGAGGAACAAACTGCAAAATGCACTACAACTCCCAGAAGGTGGCAGAAGGAGCAATATCAGAACACAGGTCACCACAGAAGAGAGAGACAGGTGCATGGCCAGAGAGTTGGAAGGAGCAGCAGAGCTAGGACTGCGAGCTGCAGCACCAGAGTTCAGATGTAGAGGCTGGGAAGATGGTGATTAAGCATTTTATGGGACCAGAGACTGGTTTGGAACTGTATGGAGTTGTGAGAAGGTTTAAGGTTCTCAGGTATAAATATATCACAGTGTTAGTGTTTTCTACCAGTTACCTGTTCTTTACAATGTCACTGTTTACTTCCTGTTAGCCAGATCCAAAGTGTTTCTACCTTAATGTTAATATTTATTTACCTGTGTCTGTCCCCCTCACCTTAGCCCATTGGCTTGTGACTCTAATCCCCAGCATCCCCTATATAAAGTGGGAACTTTCCTTGCCAGCTCCATGTGCCAGTACTTGGGGTTGTAGGGTTTAGTACAAGTGGTGGGAGACATGGGATAAGTGGTCACAGGCCATAAGGCACAGAGCCAACTGCTGCAGCTCACAGTCCTAGCTCTGCTGCTCCTTCTGACTCTCTGGTCATGCATCTCTGTCTCTGCTTCACAACTGGTGCAGACACTGGTCCTTTCACTTCCTCCTGCCCCCTACCACCTTCTTGGAGTTGCAGTTCACACTGCAGTTCCTTCCTCCAGTCCCCTAGAGGCCTCCAGGCATTGTAGTTCACGTTACACCGTTACAGTACATGACATCAAACATCACAATAATTTACCTCAGGTAGAGTTTTTCTTTTAATCAGGGAAGAGAGAGGAACCACAGACTCAATTAAGTTTGTTAGGAACTTCACTGTACGGATTTAACTACAACGTACAAAGCAGGGCTCGATATACAAAGAGACTTATGTGCTTGCTTGTCACATTAGGTTCGTAAGACTGAAATATAAATCCTCAAAACATCTGCTCAGCTGCTTCCCAATCCTTGAGACAGCTCAGTTTTCAACATTAAGGTTCTATAACTGCCCAAGGACGGTTAATGGGCTAGCATGGAAGTGCTTCAGTCTCAATAGTGCTGAACTCAAATACTGTATCAGTGCCTCTTAGGATTCACAAACTAGTCATTTCTCCACCTTTCACCCCATGGGGCTAAAATAGATATTCCCATACCGTTTTAGTTCCTGTTCCTTGGTTAAGGTACCTGCATCCATAAATATTTAACACCATATAATGAAACATTTACTGGAATATGGACTACAACTGCACCCTAGTGAATGTCCTAATCACTAAACTATAGACACATATGCACTCTTTCTCTGGCTTAATGCCTACTTTATTAGCCCATGTACAACAGAACAGCCTCTGTTGAAGGGAATGATGCCCCTTCTGCACAACACCACTTAGTCTTATGGTAAGGCACTCTCTAGTGAGACAAAAGATGGGGTTATGATCTCTTGTAGGCAGAGAAGGGAATTAAACCCAGATCTCTTATAGCCTGGGTAAGTCTTCTGGGCGAATATCCACTGTGCTATAGGGTAAAAATGTATTGATGGCACAGTATCATTTCTCCACCATGTTTTAAAAGAAAGGATGTATCCCTGCAAATCCAAAGTAGAAGGAGCCCAGAGTAAGATGCCCAAGTCCCAGAGAAGCACAACATTTAACACACATCCCTATTCTCACTGTTTTCTATAGTCTAGTTTAGGCAACTTTCCACTAATTGTGCTGGCTTTTCTGGTTCCCTGTCTTACATAGCTAACATTCCTTATGCATTTTAGAGGGAGCCTAATCCAGGGTTACGGATTCTGTGATGGTGAGCAGAAACCTAAAAATTTGGCTCTGCCGTGCTGAGGATTGCAGCAGATGAGAGCCTTTGTAAAGATGTCCCTGGATACTACAGTGAGGCATGCTTGGACCTCAGATAGAGGACCCCATCCAAAGGCAATTGACATTAATGTGGTTTGGAAAGACCCAAATAAATCAGTTTCCTCTTGTTTAGTTGTTCACAGTTGTCTGGTTTTTCATGACAGGTGGACTGTTGGTTTGTTTTCTATGTCATTTTGAGAAAAAAATTATAGCATGTGTTTGTGGGTGGGAATCTCACCCAGAAAGAATGACATGCATTATAAAAAGATACAACACAAGAAAAACAAAGAGTGATGAACATATCTAGTTAAAAGACACAGCAAGGAAATTCAATATTACATGTCTGAAGGAATTTACTGACACAAATAACCTGTACTACAGCCTTGCTCAGAAGAGCTGGGCTTCATATCATAGACAGGCAAACTGATGCACTGAAAAAGGTGAAGGATTTCCTAAAGGGCAAAGGAAATCCCAATGGTAGAGTCAAAATTTGTGCTCAGGAGTGAACCTTCCAGTTCACTGGCCTGGATACTGCAGTCTCTGAGAAGATATCCACCCTGCACTCTACTCAGAGCCTGAACCCAACCTACTTGAAGTTCTCGATTATTTCGGTTCACTTTTTTCCTGAACCCGTTAGATTGTATTTTTGTGGTTTTATGCAGTTCTTCATTCCAAAGACAGGCATTTGTCAAATACACAAAGTGGTACAAGGAGAGGGAGGGGAAAACAAATTTTATTTTATCTAAGCCATTCATCTATCTGTCCTTTATAGTTCACCTCCTCTTCTCCTATATTAAAAAGGAGAGAGTTATATCTCCAAGACCAATAAAGCTGGATGTCTCATTCTTAGGTTAGGAAATGAGAGGAAGAGAGTGCACATGCTTTCCTGCAACTAATTAGCCCTGACTGCTAATCATACCAACCAAAGCTGATGAGCAAATTAAAACGTCGGTGGAGCAGTTAGCCGGCTGCCTTCCCCCAAGTTCCAGAGCAGCAGAACGGGTTAGTATTATGCTCTCATCTGTGAATCAATATGATGGAGGGAGATCCCTGCTATAATCCTGCTAGTATCCAGGGTCCAACCTGAGTGCCAAATGATAAGTTTACTGTTGGGACAGGCAGGAATCAAAGAAGGTTCCTGCTCCATCTGCTTGCTACTTTGTTCCAACAGCCTTGCATTTTAAAGGTCATGGCAACATTTTGAACTCTGAGTCATCCCTCTAATCCTTCCTCAGGGGAGCAAAATGAATGAGTAGGTGTTTTCTGAGTCAGCACTTTTTTAAAAAGAGTCCACATTCAGACAAGTTTTAAAAGAGTCTACAGCCAGCTCACAAATGAACGAACTAGACTACTAGAGAATAGACTGGGGCTTTAGATTCAGAGCTGTTAGACTCCCCCATCAACTAATCCTTTTATAAATACTGTACACATTTTTTTTAAATACCACCTTAAAAGATACACTCCAGAAACCAAGATCCCAAGATCTACAGGCATTAACTGAGCCTCTAAAGCCTATGACAAAGTAAGTTCTATCCTCTGCATGTTACAGACAGGAAGCTCAGAGAAGCCATGGGCCAGTCTGTGCCCAATGGCACTGCAGTATAAGGAAGGTTCACGGAGCCTTCTTTCCCTTGCACTTTGAGTTCAGTGGGTTGATGTGGTACAGTCATGATCCCTGTGTAGCAGCACATGAATCCACTCATGTTCCCCATCTGTGAGGATGAGGGCCAGGCCAAAGTGTGCAGAGATTTCCCCATCTGTGTCTATTTGTATTATTGGAGTACCAATATAACCCAAGCAACATAACAATACTATCTTAGGTACTGAGGAATCATGGCAGAGGTGATATCTTTTATTAGACTAACTAGATATTTGCAAAAAAATTTCACACATACATTGAGAGAGACAGTCCCTGACCCCAAAGAACTTACAAAACTAAACAGACAGGAATGGCAAAAATAGGAAGAAGGAAGTACTAAGCCCATTTAATGATGAGGAAATAAAATACAGGTGCTCTTATTCTGCCTGAGTGCACATGGAACAAAACCTCACCATAATATGTAAAAACAGAGAAGTAGTCAGCCATGTTAGTGTGAAGTCAGACAGAAGGTAAGTTAGAGGAACATATTATATAGCAACTGAACCAGAGATGCTTAAGCTTTCTGATGAAGACAGCTGTTGCTCACAAAAGCTTATGCATCTCTGATTCAGTTATTCTATAAAGGTGCACCTCTACCTTGTCTTCAGTGTGTAAAAAAGTTGAATGAAGATTGGGAGAGGGTATCACCTCATCATAAGCTCCGATATTTTTCTATTCTACAGTTTAAATTTGGTTTTATCTAGTTATTCACCATTTATGAAGCACAGCAAGATCTAGACTACTATACAGAAACAGGACAAGTGTAAAGACAAGCTGGTTTCTATACCAAGAAGGACCATGACACAAAAATTAGAGATGCACTGATATATTGGTCCATATTGGATCAGCACCAATAAAAGGAAAATTGACATTATCAGCAATTGGCATTTTTAGGCCAGTGTACCCAATAATGTCACCAATAAATGCCACATGCATGTGTGTAGCTGCAGCATGAATGTGGTCAGGAATGGAGCCCGGCAGCTTGAAGAGCAGTGTCTGGCCAGTAAGTCTGTGTGTGGGAAAGGGGCATGGGGAGGGAAGGGGTATGGGGGAGGCAAATCAAGGCCACCACCGTGAGGGAGGGAGTGGGGCAGCGCAGGTACTGCCCAGCCAGGATAGGGAAGAGCCCCAGGCAGCTCATCCAGGAGCTAAGGGGGGCAGTTCCCCACCACTGTGTGCACCCCTGAGGCAGGTATGTGCCCCCCAGATTTGTGTGGGGTGAGGGAGGGCTGCCCACTGTGGGCTCAGGACCAGGGGCTGCGCTAGTCTCTTCCCGGCAGGGAGGTTGAGCCAGGGCTCTGCTTAGGGAAGCTGGGGGAAGGGTGGGCACATGGTTAATTTTGGAGTGGCCTCCCTCCCAGCGCTGCTGACACCTGCCCCTGCCTGCTCTGAGCACAACCCCAGCCCAACCCCCCCCATCAGGAAGAGGCCAGCATGACCGCTGGCCCCAAGCCCACAGTGGGCAGCCTGCCCTCACCCCATGCACAAATCCGGGGGGCACATGCCCCCTATGCCTCCCCTGGAGATGCACGCAGCAGCAGGGAGCAACCCCCTTCCTTCCTTCCCCTAGGATGAGCTGCCCATGGCTCTGTCCTGCACCCTGCCCTGGCTGGGCAGGACCTGTCCCTTCACCAGCCCCAGCCCCCTCCCTCCCTCACCATGGGGGCCTCAGTCTTCCCCCCACATACTCCTTCTCTCCCCACACCCCTTCTTCCCCACAGACTTACCATCTGGACGCTGCTCTCCCAGCTGCCAGACTGCGTATTCCTATCAGATCGGTATTGGCCAATATGGCTGGTTAATAATTGAACATTGGTATTGGCCAAAAAAATCATTATCAGTGCATCTCTAACAAAAATAGTAGTCAAAGAAGAAAAGTTTTCTCCAAGGAAAGAGCTGGTGCATAAAGTGGTACAGCCAGTAGTCCAGCTATCTCTACCTGCCTTGGAAAAACACCAGGATAAGGGTGGATGTTCAAGAACCTCAGAACTTGATTATTAGGTATTGTGTCATGACAAGTTAGAATTTAGCACTTTGAGGAAGGAAAGGAAGAAAAACAATAAACTGGCCTTCCCCTTCACATTCTTGTCCCAGCACTAGATGACTATAGACTCAGCAGGTTGAAACTTATTAAGGAGCACAGCAGGGGTGGGCAATTACTTTGGGCAGAGGGCCCCTTACTGAGTTTTAGCAAGCTGTCAAGGGCCACATAGGTAGCCCCGTCCCTTGACAGGTGCCCCAACCCTGGTTGCCATCCTGAGACTGGAAGTCCCACTCCCTAACCCCCGACCTTTGCCACCTGAAGTCCCTCTGCTTGCCCCAAGAAGTACGCCTTTCAGCAAGGGGTTTGCCCTCTCAGAACCAGAAGAATACCAAATTATATTCTAAAAATCAAACATCTACAACATTCATTAATTTGATTTCAAAAAATATTTTTATCCTGACTTACATGCATTTGTGTAGTGAACACAGACGTGACCACACAATAGCTTAAAATAAATTCTTATTCCTCATACTATGGGGGTGGTGGGGAAAAGGTTTGTGGGGGCTGTGGGTATGTGGGGTATGGGGGGATGTGAGTGTGTGTGGAGGGACTTGTGGGGGTGGATAGGTGTGGAGTGTGCATATGGGGTGAGGGAGCATGTGGGTGGGTGGCTGTGGTTATGTGGGGTGTGGGTGGGCATGGGGTTGGTGGGGAGTGGTGCATGGGGGGAAGGCACCCCCCATGGGGTGTATGAAGAGTATGGGTGTGGGGGTCTGTGTGGAAGCCCATTGTGGGGGGGGGTACATGTGTACGGATTGGCTGTGTGTGTGGAACTCATCCTATGAACATGCACACACACACACTCACTCTCTCTCTCTCTCTCTCTCCCCCCCCTTCCCTCATTGCTCTCTGTGTCTCTCTCCTCCTGTCCCTCATTGCACAGAAACACACATACACATGCACACACCCACCCGCTCCCACTCCTGGCCCCAGGTTACCAGAGCATCCCTGCACTCCTGAAGTCCAGCGATGCAGCCCGGAGCCATGTGGTGCTGAAGCAGGCATACAGAAAAGCAGTTACAGTGGGGAGAAGCAAAGGCTTTCAGTTGGGGAGGCAGGACTGAGAGGGGGTTTGGGGGCTGGGGCCGGGCTGGCCTTGCTCCTGAGTCCTGTTGGCTTCCCCTTGGTCCTACTGCCCCTGGCTCCTGTCATCTTTGACAAGCAGCCAGGAGCAGATTAATATTAATTTTCTAAACTTTTTAGGTGGCCTGCAGGCCAGACAGAATGGCCAGGCAGGCCGGATCTTGCCCACAGGCCATATTTTGCCTGCCCCTACTGTGCAGAGAAAGTCCTGTAAGATTTCATAGTAATGAAACAAGTAAGATTCAGCAGGGGATGGTCTTAAAAACTCTATGGAATTTAATAAAAATGATTGTATTTATGTTTGTTTTTTTAAATGGCTTCTAAAATTCTAGAGCACATATTTAATTTTCTGTTTAAAATAGTCTCAAAATAAATGAGGACGGTGATTATATTTCATTAAATTATACACATTTTCATTGAAGAAACTATCAGTGAACTCCTCCTGCTGAGAAGACATGCTTCTAGAACTGAAGGACTTGAAATTAACATAAAAACATGTGAAGTGCCATATTGGGTCAGACCACTGGCCCACCTAGCCCCATATCCTGTCTCTGCTCATGGCAGGAATGGATGCTTTAGAGGGAGAGCATTGAACTGGGTATATCTGTTCATTATCCTCCCTGACATCCATCATCATTAGTTTAGAGATGGCAAAGGATACATATGGTGGTTGTGTTGAATAGTTATTAATAGATCTATCATCCATGAATGTGTCTAGTCCCTTTTTAAACCTGACTATGATATCAGTCTCTTGTGGCAAGGAGTTCCATAAGTTAACTATGTACTGTATAAATGTACTTTCTCTTGTTAGCTTTAGACCCATCTCCTATTAATTTCAATGGGTGCCCCCTAGTTTTAGTATTCTGGAACTTGGCAAATAACAGTTCTCTGTTAACTTTGTCTACACCCTTCATTATTTTAGAGACCTCTATAATATCCCTCCTTAGCCTTCTCCTTTCCAAACTAAACAGTTCTAGCTTTACTTAGTATCTCCTGGTCTGGCACCTGGTCCTACTCCACACTCCCCATCATTTTGGTTGCCCTTCTCTGAAGCTTTTCTACTTCTCCTATATCCTTTTGGAAATCCAGAGACCAGAACTGCACATAAAATTTGTATAGTGGCACTCTTAATCATGCCCAACATTTTATTGGCTTTTTTGTTGTTGTTGCACACTGAGTTGATGTCTTTAGAGGTCTACAATGACTCCAATGTCTATTTCCTGAGTCATAAAAGCTAGTGCAGAACCCAGCGTTGTGTATGTCTAATTGAGGTTATTTCCCTTTGTGCACTACCTTACACTTGTCAACAATGAAGTTCATCTGACATTTCTTGCCCATTCACTTAGCTTGGTGAGATCTTTTTGCAGTTCCTCTCCATCATCTTGGGATTTGACTACCTAGAAAAATGTAGTATCATCTGCAAACTTGGAGATTTCACTGTGTACCCACATAGTTCACCATTGTATTGGAGTAGTGCTTTGAGTAGGACTCTGAGCACAGGAAGGAGACAAGTGTCATCTACCTCCATTCTGTACCTTCTCTATCCTGGGCCACACTGGGGCCACTTCTGTTCCCTTCTCAACTTACAGCAGCCTCAGGGCTGCCTTAAGTTTATGCCCAGTTGGCTATGGCCTCAATGTTTTGTTTCAGTAGCTAAGCGTAGCTAGAGTATGGCTATGCTCCATTCAAACCTCTATGCTTCAAGGTCAGCCCTCAGCATTCCTTTTGTATCCTTCCAGATCTGGGACTTAGTGAGCACATCTACACATACAAATAATGCAGGATCAGTTTACTCTAGACTTGGGAACAGATTTGCTGCTCATGGAGGAAATCTGCTCCTACCCCCACCAGCCCTGCAGCAGCCCCCTGCAGCAGTCAGGGGGAGCTCTAGCCTCCTCCTGACTTCTGGGGGCTGGGACAATGTCCCCCTTGCCCTGGCAGCAGGGAGCTCCAAGCCCCCACTCTATGATTCTGGGGCTGGGGCTGGGAGATGAGGTTCTCCTTATCTCCCAGCCAAGGCCCCACAACCATAGGGCTCAGGCTGGGAGGCAAGAATCTCCCAGCTCCTGCTCTCCGACTGGGAAGCAGGGGCTGGGAGCTCCCTGGTGCTGGGGCAGGAGGGCGCAGTCCCCTCCCGGGATCCGGTGGTGGAGCCCACCCCAGCAGCAGGCAGCTTCCAGGAGCAGGGAGCAACCTCCTGTCCCCTGCTGCCTGCCTGACTGGGAGCATATTTTCTCCTAGTCAGCTGTCTACACATGCGCTACTGTGCAGTAAGTACTTGAGAGTAAGTTTGCTACTCGTATTTACAGATAGCAAATTTATTTGCGATCAGAGCAAATTACTGCACAGTAAATATCTGCACATGTAGATAGTGACACTTACTGTGCAGTAATTTGCTCTAATCTCAAGTAAAGTATTTTGTATAGACATGCCCAGTTATGTAAAGAACAACTGTCTCTCTTTGGAATGGCACTCTGGGCAGCAGGTGAATCTACTGCTGTGGTTCTCAGTGCACCAATGGGAGGATATGTGAAAATCTTCCCTCCCACACATCTTCTCATGGGAGCATCCTCCTGATTAGTCATTTCTGTTTAAGGCATACATTCCCAGAAAATATCCAGGGGGCAACAGATCAGTGTTTTGTTTCTGTCTCAGGGAAGCATTCATGTAGGTTCAGAGGCTGCTGAATGATTTAACAAAGGAAGTTTTACGTCAAAGGAGTGGGATTTCCAGCACCTACTTCTAGATCTGTGACGCAAATTGTCCTGTCCCATTCCCTCCTTTATCTATTAAAGGATTTCCCTTCCAGACACAAGCCCGGTTTTTAAACAGCTTTCTGCTAAAACAAGCTCTGATGATTAAGCTAACTACCTCACAAGGCTCAGGGATTATATCTCCTTATTTCCCGACCTAGAAATAACCTAGAGAAAAAACCAGGCCTGCCCCCAACAAAAACAACATCAACAGGAGATTAGAAAAACCATGTTTAAAAAGATTAGCAAAAATTCAGGCACTTGCCTAATATCAGTCCATGCCTGGAACACTGTCACTAATTGTGCTGGCAACATCTGGGTGACTGATTTAGGCACTGACAAAATATTCCATGTGCTTAGTAACTCTGGAAGTCAGTGTGATTCTACAGAGCATGAGACCATCTCTTGGGCTTCCAGTGGCTTTGCTAACCATTCTCTACACCTATCCAATGTGCTAGACCTATATCCTTACACGTAGAAGCTTCAAAAAGACAATTCCAGCTGGACGGTTTTCCATTGTTGTTTTAAAGACTGTCCCAAATGCAGTAAGCCACTGGAAGTCAGTCAGATTAGCAATAGTAGTTTATTTACAGCTTTTGCTAAAATGATACAGTAAAATTCACAAAAAAATTACAGAATGTATAATAATAAAACAACACGATATGTACTTATTGGTAAAAGCATACAATAAAATTACTCATTCTGCTATGTAATACATAATATAATTTTATTATTAACTCCACTGTATCATTTTAGTGAAAGCTGCAAATAAATTACTACTACCACTGAATTATCATTTGGCTTTTAACCATTTTCCATTACCTTAAAACTGTGAAACGTGGCAATTGATTTGAGATCCCACCTGAAAGCAGTTGAATGGTTTCACTATACTGACCCAAAAAATTCTGGAAGGAAGGGAAATTACCACTGTCACAGGTTAAATGTATTAAACAATTTATTTGAATCAGCACAAGTATCTGTAAAATGGAAGGCACCCTCAAAGACACCCTGATTGTAGAATACTGTATTATAGGTAACTCCACCTTTCTAGTAATGTACAGTTAGGGAGCCTGCACTTTCTAATTGCCATTACCCTTGTTCACCAAAGTAGCATATACTTAATGTCTGTCTGTGTGACCAAGATTTTGAAGGATTTTTTTCTAGTTATCTCAGGTGGGGATTTGATCTAATTTGAATTAATCCCTCGGACTGGCATTTGCATCATCACTGTCATATTTGTGCCTTACAGGGACCAGTGATCCACAGACAGTCATACCCCTCATTTGTCTCCTAGAATCCTGTTTTGTTGCATGTGTTTCTGGACTGCTATAACTAGTATTAGTACAACATGATTTGTTTCATAGATGTGAAATCATGAGATGGTTATTACAGATGCACCTACTGCCACTAAAATAATTTATCTCACTTTGTTTTCAACTTCCAGCACTATTACTTATTTCATATGCACCTCAGTGTGGACCTTAGTGCCTCACTTTGTTCCACGTTTGTTTCTAAGGAAGTTATAAGAAATACAAGCTAGTCAGCCTCCCTGAAATGGGATCAAGGGCACAAGCAGATGGGATTGTGCAGCCTACCTAGCATTGTTAGGTCTGGACAAGCAGAGGGATGAGCTGTCACAGATTTTCAGCAAAACCATATGGACATGTGGAAAATCCTATTTGCTCATTGCTTATGCCCCAGGTCTTACCCTCAGTCTCCAATGTCAGAAAATGAATTAAAGATAGAGAAAAAGAAGATCAGATGGCAGAACAGGAAAGGAAGAGGTTGGAGGGGAAGGGTTTAGATATCAAGGAGGAGAAGGCATTCCCTGGACACATAAAATTGAGTAGTCTACATGACCCGTGGAACATATTCTGAAACTGGATGTTTGGTTTTCACAGGTAATCTGTGTCACTCAAGGCTTTAAGAAACTGTACTGTACAGAGGGTGAGAAGGAGTGGATCCCTGTTTCATTGGGAACCCTATACCTTCCATATTAATCACCCACTGGCCTATTCCTATACAGCCTTCTCCTTCAACAGACTCTGTCTTCTAAAATATATATAGGTAGTGTTGTAGAAGTCTTAAGACTTCTAGCTAAAGTAAGTCACACATTTTCCAGTGGAAGAATTTTCCATTGGAAAATGTTGATCCAACAGAATCTAAGAGTGACACTGGAACATGCTGATCCCATCTAGATTTTTATAGAAACCAGGAAGGCCACTGTAACAAGAAGCCCCTTCTTGCCAGCACCCCCCCATTTTGTGCATTTCTTTTTTCTTCTGAGTATTGGCAGAGACCTAGCACACTCATTGCATGAGTGTGGCAAGGCTCAGAGCAAGCCAGAAAGCTGAAGGGGCTTTCTGCAGGGGAAACCTAGAAACTACATCAATTAAGCTCAGTGTCACTAAAGAAAACAAAGGAACTAATATAGCCACTTCAAAAATTGTATATATATCCTAGTGCTAACCTAACTCACTTACTGTCCCCAGCCTTTGATCCTCACTACCTTACAGTGCATTTTTATATTTCATCTGTCTCATCTTTACCATGGCATTTTGTATAGGAATGTACTCCCTGTAGAATGAAGTTATACCCTGGACCATTGTTAAAAACTGCATCGAAATTATCATTGTAAAGTGATAAGATCAGCTATATTGGGCTGGTCCCTTGTGTGAATGCGAGTGTATGATGATCAGTAGGTAATTAAGTGACAATAGCCTAGCCAGAGGAATGTACCATTACAAAACTCTATAAGCCATTTTAGGCTAATCAAGCCAAGGAACTCATTCCTGGGACTGAGCATCCACCCTATTGACTATTCCTGCAACCCTTAACAATACCATTGTTAATTAATCAAAATCACAAACTGACCCCCAAAACTGCATTACTGACAGGCAAGACCTCTGTGACTAACAGCCGTCAGGCACTACTCAAGACCCACATAGGACAGCATCCTCCAGATTGGGCAGCCAAAATGATGCTGGGGGATCACACAACTCTGCCAGAAAGATATAAAAAAGGCAGTGAAGCGTGACCCTCAGGGGCGCCCTCCCATCCAGCACCTGACCTACTGCGACAGAATGACAAGAAGGCGACCCCCTTCTGGAGAATACATTGTCTTGAAAGAAGCTGACCATTGGCAGCAGACTCCAGGGCCTCAGACAGGTAGATATACTGACACCAATGCTCCCACAATCATTACAGCAGTTACTATACACTATACTACATGGGTTTGAATGACATGGGTTTGAATGAGTGAGTGTATGTGTGTATGTGTTAAGGTGACCAGTACCACTCATAACCCAAGTTTGCATTTATGATTTTACTGGTAACTTCACATCCCGTACAATAAATTAGAATTTATTATGATCTACGAGTTGGTCCTTTGTAGCCAACATCATTACACCTGTTGGATAACCAGCCAGCTAGCTTAAATGTCTTAATTGGCTCCTAGACTCCTTGACAACCCAGCTTTACCGTTGGAGAACTCCCCAGTAACTCTGGTTTCCTTAAGGCTGGCTCTCTAAGAGCTGCCTAATCTGGTAGAGGGACTGCCCAGGCCTCTGGCTCCCATGCCCAGGAAAACCAAACCATTCCCATAACAAAAACATTTCAGTATTTTTCAAACAAAGTATTGTGGAAATTTACTTTGGGTACTGGCAGGGCAGAGGTAGTTGGGGGAGCAGATTTTCAATCTGGAATGAAAATATTGCTGAAAACATTTTTTCCCCGGGAACTGAAATTCCTTTCCCAAACAGCTTTCATAGCAGGACATCAGTAGCTTTGATACGGGCATCATTTATTTTGTGCCAGACAGTGTAATGAAATCAGGATATTCAAACAGTTCTAGGCTTTGAACTTTTGGAGACTTAAAATGCTCACAAACATTATGGCATCTGCCCAAGAAGCTTAACCAACGACACAGCAAGGACTACTAGAAACAGGAAACTTCTTGGTCAGGAGGAGTATCAAAATAAACCACAACACAACCCACTGATACCACTGAAGCACCAGCTCTGCCCTGACTCATACCACAAAGACAATATTATTCATTTCTGCTGGGTACCTGCACTACTGAAGATGAATATCAACAATATTGCATTGTGCTGTCTTCCCACAAACTTGGCCCCACAGAACTCTACAGCAAAATTTTCAGATGTTAGGCTCTCACTGTTAACAAACAATAAGGCAAGGTAAAAAAGAAAGATAAATTTAAAAAAGAGGGTCACCCCCCCAAATCTCAACCCCCAACCTCCTGCAACATCCTGTATCCTAATAACTAGTGTTTTGCTGGGGTGTGGCAGAAATTGCAGTTTGGTTCCTATTCCTGTCCTCATAAAGGCAAATCCAAATAACTATAACTATAAGAAGAACCAGTAGACAGACTTTACTGACCTCAGTGGGCTTTGGATATGAGCTTTATTCTCTACTTGCTAAGAAAACAAAAGTCTTCTCCACAAAATGCAGTGTCACAGGTGCTGGTAGCGGGGATGTTCAAGAAGAGATTTTGACCAGACATATGTTATCTAGCCACCTTTGCTGGACTCACAGGGCTGATAATGAGGATGGGGAGAATGGAGAGTTTCAGGGAACCAAGAGAGGCATAGAAAAAGGCTCCCACAAATCCCTATCCATTCAAGAAAAATATAAAGCCCTCAGAAGGTCCTACATGTCCCATACCAATACCATTTCATTCTCTTCTTCAAAATGTAATGGACATTCCCGGAAATGGGATAAAATCCAGAAACATTTATGTGAAAAAATACTCCCACCTAACAAATGTTAGTGGTTTCAGGTAAAACACAACCCACATCTGCATCTTCCCTAGTTTGGCCAGTACAGACTCAGACCTTCTATTTCACAAGTTCTCCTCTACCCCAAGTTTGTTCACAGCTGCTTTTTCATGGGAGCCACTAGAGTGATAAGTGTGATTATTATCACTGCTAGATTTCAGAATTCTGAATCTTGAGAGAGAAAGTAAAGGAAGAAATTGCATTACTAATACTTTACCCAAGCAACCCTACTATAGGCTCCAAATGGGAGGATGGCAGTGGCTCTCAGATAACAAACAGATTAATGCAGAAGGCAACTTTATGATTGCCACTGGTAGTAATCTATATTGTTTGTTACAGAGAGTCAGCATTCAAAGTGGGGGAATAGTAAAGAAAAGAAAAAATTCACTAAGGGCAATTCTGAATAGAGAGAAGGGAAAAATGGGAAAGCAGAACTACACCTGAAAAAGAAACACACAGACAGAAAAACAGAAGAAATCATTGCAGCCCAGAATGTATCAAACCTTCACATTACCTTTTTCCCCTGTCCTTTTATCTTTATTATTCTGCATTTCTTCTATTTCAAGTAAAAAGGAAAGCACAGAACAATGGCTAAACTATGAAATTCTGCCCTAAGTAGATTTCAAACTCCATAGGGGAAGCATGTCACCAAATGAAAACAAAGAGCAGGAACCAAATCTCCTTCATAAGAAAGGAGTGGGCCTAGTCAGACCAGAAAAAAAATTAAAAGTACTGCTATGGATATAGTTTATGGCCCTCACACATACTGCTATGAACCTTATGGAGCTGATTTTCAGAGCTGTTGAACCTTCACAACTCCATCTGAAATCAACTGTTCAGCACCAACAAATATCTAAGTTTCTAATGAGCCCTAAGGCAAAATTATACACCCCAGCACAGCCAATCCCACACTAATTCCAATGTGTTGGCTATTTTAGATTTGGTTGTTGAGCTCACACTTAACAAGAGGACTGTTATTCCACTGCTCAGACTGGAGATAAAGAAAAGCACTGCAACCAATGATAACAGCAAGGGACCACGTGCTGTTTCATGTGCCATGTACTAGTCAACAACATGAAATAGCTTCACGCTTCTAGAATAGGGGTGGGTAAAATACAGCCCACAGGCTACATTTGCCATGCCAGGCCATTCTATCCAGCCCACGGGATCCCTAAAAAATTTAGAAAATTAATATTTATTTGCTCTTGGCTGCCTATCAGAGATGACAGGAAACAGGTGCAGTAGGACCCAAGGAAAGCCAGCAGGACTCACCAGCAAGGCCAGCCTAGCCACGCCCCACCCCTGGCCCCCAGTCCCCTTCCACTCCCACACCAGAAGTCACTGCCTGTCTCGGCTTTCACTGCCTTCCTGCACGACAGCTGGCCACTCCAGCACCGCGTGGCCACCGCATGCATCAGCGGACCACAGGAGCACAAGGACCACGTGGGTACCTCTGGGCCAGGAGCAGAAGGAGGTGTGTGTGCGTGTGTGTGTGTGTGTATGTGTCTCCATGTGTGCATGTGTGCACATGCTTGTTTCTGCAATGAGGGAGGGAGAGAGAGAGACAGAGAGAGCAATGAGGGAGAGAGACTGTATGTGTGTGTGTGTATGCGCACACACGTGCACACAGTGAAGGAGGGAAAGAGAGTGTGAGCATGTATATGTGTTCATAGGGCAAGTCCCACATGTACACCCCACCATACACATGCACCCACACTGCCTTTCACTGCCATACATGCAGCCCCCCACACCCCCTCACACACCCCAGCCACCCTCCCCATCACACACATCTCCCACAAACTCCATACCACCCACACCCCACATACACACACCCACATGCTCCCTCACCCGACACCCACCCCACACACACATACCCACCCCCCACAGACACACCAACACCCTCCCCCACACTCCACATACACACACAAACCTATACCCATGCCCCCCCAATATACAAGAATGAGAATTTTAAACTGTTATGCAGTCACCTATATGCACACTACACAAACACATGTAAATCAGGACAAAAATATTTTTTGAAAGCAAATTAATGAATGTTGTAGATGTTCAATTTTTAGAATATAATATGATATATTTCTGGTTCCGAGTTGCCCAAACCCCTTGTTGAAAGGAGTACTTCTGGGGGCAAGGGGAGGGACTTCTGGTGGCAAAGATCAGGGATTAGGGGGTAGGACCCCTGGCCACAAGATGGCAACCAGGGGGCAGGGCACCTATCAAGGGACAGGGCTACCAATGCAGCCCTCTACAGCTTACCAAAACATGGTTAGTGGTCCTCCACCCGAAAAAATTGCCTGCTCCTGTTCTGGAACAAAGTCACCTAGTAGACTTGGCTTTTTCTAACAGTCCCTTGCATCCTATCAAGCATCAAATTCCATTCATTGTATCAGTCCAGTACAACAAAATTCATACAATTCAAAACCAAATGGGAATTTGTGCACAGTGTGCTTTGACCTGGGTACCCACAAAGCAAGAGGATTCCTTTCCAAAGCAAGTAAAGATTGCCATTGGTTTCAAGACTAAGATAAAACACTGTGGCCATGTCTACGTGTGCCTCCACAGAGCTGTCGTTACTGCGCCGTCATTTCATACTTCCTTTGGGAAGTACGAAATGACAGCACAGTAACAGCCTGTACTGCACCTTGCTGGCCGTGCACAGTTATTTTTAGCCCCTACATTGCCGTACCAACATCCTATACCAAGGGAACATATTGCTACAGTGATCTAATGGTGGCGTCGCAGTTTTTGTCCACAGATGCTACATCGTCAAAGTGTGTTCCTACGGTGACGTAGTGTCATGTGTAGATGCACCCAGAGTTGCCACAACATGTTCTCCCAGACATTAGACAGGAACTCAGCACAAGTGCTGATGGGTCAGACCAAGCTTCTGCCACCCATGAAGGCCAGCCATCTGCAACCCAGTGGAGGAACAACTAGTGAAACAGAAAAAGAGGAAAGGGCACCCCAAGCTAAGCAGGCAGCCTTCCATAACAAAAAAGCCACAAGCTGGTGAGACTACTGTACATAGGTGAACTGGTCCAAGTCACATAACAGTCACATAAGGCAACAGCAAAAGGGTGAAGCCCAAGGTCCTGTGCAACATGGATTATGAAGGCAGCTATAGATGCTGGACAGCAGTTGAGACAAAAGTCAAAGGCGCCTGTGGAATAGTGGCATCTAAACATACCAGACAAAAGCCAGGCATGGGAAGAACCTCAGCCCTCAACTGAACTAATACTGAAAGTGTGAAGTGAGGAAGAAAAGAGGAAGTAAATATCCTCACCAAGAGCAACAACACACAAAAAAAGTGTAGACCAGTTTTAAGACTGACACACTTAAAAGAATGTGAATGTGTTGGAGTGTGATCAAATCTATGGTTTGCTCAGCCTTGCTATCCAGAATTGAGCGATTCTCTTATGGTGTCAATCACTGTAAACTCCAGGTGATTATACCTTCAGTTTTGCAGTTTTCTTATCAACAGTACATATTTGCCCATAGATCTCCTAATGGTTTTATTGTATATTGCTAGCATATGGTCACATAAGCAATAGCATGGCTTTATACAGGGCAGATGAAAAGTTGACAGCCTTCTTCTGCAGCGTGTGTACAAAAAGAAGCTTTGGATTTGCTATAGTCACATTGCAGATAACCACCTTCTTAACCGGAGAATCTACAATCTCAAAGCACTGTTGATTTTTCCCCTTTCTGCCTTCCATGCTGCTTTCTACTGCATAGAAACATCAGCCATGTTCCTGCATATACACTGGACCATGACATTTGTGTTCTCTGTCAGTCTGCCTCTATCCTGCTTCCAGGGTTGCCTTAAGCTTGAGCACCGGGTATACCACTAATTTTCCAGTGGAACAATTTTCAGTGATTATTGCTTTTATCCTTTTCTTAGCCCATTCAGCTATCTGTGTATGCACCAGAGGCACTTCTCAAAGAGCAGATCTGTTTCTCTCAATGTTCTCTTCTATAATCTAGAATCACAGTCACATATACCACAAAGGATTTTTTCCCTGATTAGGAAATCTTTAAGGACTCTGCAATTACTTATCAATGCTGAAACTGTCCCATCTGTAAACTAGGTATCTAGTTCCTCTCCTGTTTTTTGGTTTCAGGTGTTCCTGACAATTATATCTCATTCACTTTTCATTTCTTGCTCTAGTCAGTAAAAAAAGTTTGACATCCACTTTCTCATCTTTATTTCCCACGACCAATCCCATATACAAACTAAGTTCTTCCTGCCACTGGTTCTATATTTGTGCAAGGGCTTCTGTCTGGAAAGTCAACACTTCTGAACTGTTGGGATTTTTTTAATCAAACTGAACTAGTTTTTTATCAAAAGAATTCTACAGAAGGTGCTGCCATGTATCTACCATTCTAGCTGTGTGCATGTAGCTTCAGCTCCAGGTCCCTCCTCCAGGCTTTCCCTTCCTTCCCTCCAGGCTTTCCCTCCCTCCAAGTTCCATGAAATTTTTTATATGAACAAGGACCACTAAATATTTGAACACCTTTCAAAGAAGGAGCAGCTGCAGGAGATGGATTCTCATATATTATAAAGCAGTGGCTGTTGAATCTCCAATGAATGGTGTGATTTTTCAACAGGCACCTAAAGTCTTTGAAAATGTGAAACGCCTTCATTTTTTTTAGTGTTTTGCAAAATCACCCTGAAACTGTTGGCTTCTCTCTTTATATCTAAAACATGTTTTGTTCCTAATCAGGCTATAAGTAGCATGAGAAAGTGGTTTTCCTCTGTTCTTTCAACATTTCTAGACCCAGCCCAATCTGGAGGCAGACCCAAATACGAAGAAAGAAAGACGGTCATCAAATGTTATAGAATCTCAACTAAAAGTTTGGTTTAATCTCTCTGGACCAGAGTATGTTTATATAATGCCAAGATCTACAAGGTGCCAATCTCACTTGGTCCCCCCAGGCATTACCATGAAACAAAACAGACTGGGATTTCTGTTCCCTTCTACATTGCCTCCAGTTCCTTGGGAAGAGGGGGAGAGGGAGCCGGTTCTGTTTGTTAATCAAGAAGATAAAAAATTGTTCAGTGAAGGCAAAGGGGAATCCTCTCTCCCCTACACGCTCCATCCAAATGCAGACACAAAGCAGAGCTTCACCAAAGCACAGTCTATGGTTACACAAATGAATTACTCCTATATTAAGTCACCAAATGTAATCCTGACAGAGACTCCAAGCACTCAGATTCCTCTTTCTCTGTGATCTTTCTCTCCTTCTCCTCCTCCTTCTCTCTTTGCTTTGATTACTGTGACAGCCAAGTTCTTGGAGAGTTACTCCAGGTTACAATGTGTCACCTTTAATGGAATTCAAAGCTTTAATTCAGAAAGTGGCCACTCTTGACCTCTGACCTCACTGCCACCCACTCTGCCACCCCCCTTCTTTCTCCATCTCCATGGAAATGAATAGCAGAGCGAAAAAATGGGAGCAGGAGAAGTCTAAAGCTTTTCACAGAGCCCCCGAGAGAAAGATGAATGAAACTCATTCATCACAGAGCGAGAGACCCAGAGAGCAATGCTGACTGAAAAGCAAGCCAGAGGAGAGAGCAAGAGAGAAAGAGAGATAGAAAAGGTTACTTCATGCAGGAAGTTATGTGATTTGAAAAAGAAAAGCACAGGAGGTATGAAGGAACATAGCCCATTTCAAAAACTTGGGGTTTCTACAAAGAAGATGCTATTCAGGGGGCAAGTTATTTCCTCAGCCCCTTCCCCTATTAAGAACTTTATTTTTGGTAAGCAGGAAACAAAGAAAGTTTGCATTAAGCATCTCTCTTGCCCCCCTCATAAACAAACACATACACATACTTATTAGGCACCAAGGACGTACAACTCATTTAAAAGAAGAAATAGAATAAATGTTTAAAAAAGAGGGCATGGATCACAGTTCTGAAACTCTTCTGGTTATAACCTAAGAGTTCATAGTTATTTTTCCATTCACCCACATCCCCTTTATCTGTGTCACCTGCTTAATTTGTCTGACCTTCTGGTAAAAGGGCAGTTGTGTCGCGGACTCACTATACATCAAGCATATTAAGAGGTCTCCCTCCCCACTTTCAGAAGTAGTGGTGATATTATAATGTACATCTCCAGTCTCCCCATTCTTCTCACCCTCATTGCAGGGGGTTGGCACAATGGGCATGGTATCCTCACTTGACCTAATCCTCAACATTAAAAGAAGTGAAAAAAATTCTTATTGAGATGAATGTGAAAGTGGCATGTTGGCAGCCTGGACTATTGTGAATGCAAATATATACTTGATTTGCATTAAAAATGTTTAGGTGGGATTCATCTTCACAGAAGACACTGACCCTTTAAACAGAGGCAAGTGGCAATGAGAGAGACTGGTTACTCAACAGTGGCAAAAGAGTTTGCTTGTTGGCATCACCCAACATGCAGATAATCAAATGTAGAGGAGCTGGGAGAAAGGAGGAGAAAGCAGGCTGAAGTGGGAAGTGGTTCCCAAATGCTAACTTCCTCAAAGGCCACAGCTGGTTAAGGTATCACATAAAGGAAAAAAAATTACAGTAGGAAATTTTTGAGGGGAACACATTTCCCAAAATGGACTTTGCAGTCCTAAACTTCACTTTAAAAGTTCACCAAGAGTTGGGTAAAAACCAACAGTAGTGGCAATGTGCCTACAGAAGCTTACAGAGATCAGGTTGTAAAGACTTAGTTAAGAACCATGCTGACCACAAAAATCCTTCTTGAGACTAGTCTTCCTGACAAAAAATTGATGGTGAATTTCTCTTCTTAGCAGAGGACCAGCACAAGGTCAGTGTGTCACTTAGAACAGGGCTCAGGTAGGCGTTAAGTAGGGCTTAAAGCTAGGAATGGCCCTCTGCACAGAGTGCACTCCAACATCCCTCATGAGCTGTTCTTCATTCCCAAACACAGTCAAGGAAGAATTCTCTCCGATTTGCCCAGTTCTCAGCTTGATTGCAAGTAGAACACATGCACACGCAGGGCGAAGTAGCATCACTCAAGAGAAAAAGCTTAGTAACAGCTAACTCTGTGAACAAGCCAGCGACTCAGTTCTGGGAGTTAGAAGTTGTCACAAAAAATGAGAACCTGTCATTAAAGTCTTTGGAGAAGAAGAAAAGAATTGGGAAAACCCAAGCTTCTCCAATGAAAAAAGACACCCAAAAATCAAGCTCACTGGAAAAAAAAAAAGACAAGAATATTCTATACAATATTTTGACCCCCACAAACATCTTTTGTGCTCAGATTCTAAGTAGAGATTATTTGTATTTTTAACCTATATTCTCTTAGTTCTTCTCTCCTCATGAATGCTTGCCATTAAGCTGCCCTGGAAACACCTGTGCCCTTTTGGAGAAATTAGGCAGAACACCTCTTCAAAATACCAAATGGCAACTGCAAAATGTTGTAGGGATGGCAGGTGTCATCTTCTAAATGAAGCCTTATTACATAGCATTCAATAGAGACTCATTAAATAAAGATGGTTTGTCAAGGATATTTAGCTTTAAACACTTGCAAAGTTTGTAATAAATTGTTTAGAGTAGAATAATTTAGAGTAGAATATGTGTGGAATATTTTAACCATAGTGACCTTAACAATGTCATATGTAATATATATGGTATCTATATAATCATAATATATAATTATATATGACATTGTTAAGGTCACTATGGTTCAATTATTCCACACATAAAAAGCAACCCTGTACTTCAAGCCTGAATTATTTATTTTAGATTAAAAACAAAATCATTAAGAGAGATTATCCTCTGAGTATTTCTCCTTTCTGAATTATCCTGAGTATTTTTCCTCTTTCAGTCTTGGATGCTCAGACCTGACCTGACTGCATACTTCCATAAAGATTTTCCCTTTTTGGTCCTCATTTAATCCAAACTATGACCCCATCTTGAAAAGTCCAGATCAGGTCCACGCTCTAGTTCTGCTCCTCCTAAATGAGAATGTTATTTTCTCCATTTCACTCCGAAGCTTGGGAACTATTCAGCGTCCCAGTAGGCATGCAGTCTGTCTATTAGGCTAGGGACAGACATTCAAAAAGCCTGAGCCTGAATTGATTCTTTGCAGGTTAATCTAACCTGACTAGGCTGGATTGGTTTGTAACTGGACAGAGCCTGAATTGATTCAATCTTTGCAGGTTAATCTAACCTGGCTAGGCTGGATCGGTTTGTAACTGGACAGACATTCTCTCTGGACTGAAGAAATTCAGGCACATGCCTCCAGTGGCTCAGACTAGAAGTCAGGAAGCGCTAGAACAGATCTCCCTTCCCTTCTTCAGTGCTGAGCTAAGAGGGGCATGGCCAGACCATGGCAAGATACTCTGATTAGGGAGGGGTGTAAACCTCCACCCTGCCTGCACCATTCCAGGCTTTTCCATGCTGTCTGCCCAGGAGCAAGGAGCAAGGAGTGTTACCAGACCCCAGCCCTGTGCTAGCACTCTGAGGCAAGGGGTGGTGTGCAGTGTGTGCATCTGTTGATGATACAGAGCATTTCAATCTCCCTCTCCCTGCTTCTTTATACTGTCTGCAGCAAACTGACAGGCAAGCAAGCCAGCAAGGGGCTGATAACAGTGCTTATCACCTCATCACCTCTCCATTTAGTCAAACTCTTCTTAAACAGTTTAACAGCTGACCTGTTGATTAGCTCCAAAAAGCCCTAAGTGGTCATTGTTCTGCCTGCCTGTCCCAGTGAAATTGGAGACATTCACACACAGACACCTCTTCACATTAGGTAGCATACCACATACCTAGGGTCCATGTGGCTAGGGTCTGTGCTGTGGAAGGAGGGAGTGGGGGATTTCTGCTTAAGCAGCGAGCAGTGAGGGTACGGTAGGGCAGGGGGAAGCCAGACAGGCCCTGCCATACCTGCAGTCTCTGCCACAGCTCCAGCCAGGGAGTAGAGGGGAGGAGCCAGCCCTGATGTGGAACAGAAAGCCCCACTCAGCCCAGAGAACATGCTGGGATGCTGAGGGAGTCTGGTTTATCTTAAACCAGGCAGGGGTCTGGGACAGACATTGAATAAACTGCTTTGATGCAAATCAGTTAAGTCTGATGCTACATTCAACCAGATCTATCTCAAACTGGTTTCAGCCATTTTCAAACTGGTTTATGTGCATTGAACATCTGTTCTGTTCAGGTTTAAACCAGTTTCTGATCACTTAAACCAGTTTATGTGTGACGTCTGTCCCTAGCTTTAGACATTAAAATATTGGCCGTGACCCACATTATCCAATCATAAGGTTGCTACTGTGGTTTCCTTTCTGATTTTCTGATGCCTAATAAGGAAGAGGGAAGAATATTAAGAAAAAAATATTGTGCCCCCAGTCAGATATAATCTATATGAAAGAGGCCCCAGATTTATACAAGTGCTGCTGCAAGTCAAGTATCTATAAACTAGACACGTGGCACATGGCTTTCTTACCCACCATCTGTCGAACAAAAGCACAAGAACCTAGCCACTAATCCTCTATGCCCTTGGGTTTGAGGTTCTAGCCCAATTCTGGCAATTTGAAATTCAGCTGGCACCTTTAATGCTGCTTTCCTTGCCCACCCCAAGACCTTGTCTATAGATTTTAGTCATTCAGCGATCTGGAGATTAATACCTGCTGTTATTTATGCAATAACCTCCCTTTGCATTAGATTTTTAGGAGCCATGCAATGCAATGTTGGCTTCTCAACTAAAAAGATACTTCAGACTAACAATATTTCCTTGTCTTACTCACAGAACCTGTCTAGAGTAGGTCTTAATTCTTTGTACCACCTAATAGGAGTTTCTTAGTTAATAGCAATATAATGATATATGGCCTAATCAGAAATCAGAACACTCCTTTTCTTAACTTAGAAGACTTATTTTGGCATTCTACAGCTAGGTCTCCAGACTAAATATTCAGCACTTCTCAGTTTCTAGGAATAACTACAGTACATGGCATACCTACACAACTATATATCCTTTGGTGTAAATGATGGTATTGATACAATTATTACAAAAATCGAAGAGATTGCAATGAATCTCTGATGGTCATTGAGAAGACAGAAAATACAGCTGCAGAACATACAGTTGGTTAAAATTGAGTTTCGAATCTGTTCTCAACTACAGAGAACTAGCCAGAGGTGCCAAGTACATGGGGAACCGAGAGCCCAGGTCCCCCTCAGGAGGAGGACTGTCACCCAAAATGTGTAAAACTTTCCATATGTCCATCAACTTAGCAAAAATAAAAGTCAACACTTATGGAACTAGCCCACTTTAAAACAAGCCATACAGGGTCATAAAGACTACAACTTCTCCTTTTTACCCCTATTATGCCTTACCCCAAAACATGCAGAAGAAAATCTGGGAAGTGTACTTTGTGAACAACTCTGCATGCTCAGCAAAACCCAAGAAAGAAGAGCAAAGCCGATGTTTTCCCTGATTGTACAATGCACAATGTCAAACTACCCATATTGTATCTGTAACTACCAGGCACAGTGAAAGAATAGAATTTTTCATTATACTTCTTACTTATTGTACAAGGGACTTAAATATACATATGTTTTCAACAACATAAAGATTTATAATTATTAGCCTGCACTACTATTAACGCTTACTATTCTTTATCTTCACTGGTCTCATTTAGATTTTACCCAAGCAAGCTCCTACTGAGTAGTGAATTATACCAAGTACCACTAAAAAATTCCAGCTCTGTTAGATAATGAAGTAATTCTTCACTGAGTTTTGCATTCTTTTAGAATTATCTCTGACAAGTCAGTGTTAACATTTAATGTCCCTCACTGCCTCATGACTCTACATATAAAACTTCCTGACTGTGCAAGGAGCATACCTGCAGTTCTCAAGTAGATCGCTGTATGCTTCTTCTAACTGTCATTGTGCCCAGTTCAAACAACCATCCGTGCTTAGTAGGTGGACACCATTACATACTATTATTGGTACAACTATTACACTAGCATGGTCCCAACCAAGATCAAGGTGCTGACAGCACACATAATACAATCCCTCCCCTTAAGAGGCTAGAGCTAGTCTGCATAGGGTTACTTGGGAAAGATCATCCTAATTAATGAATATAAAGTGAACTAATTAAACTGTATTAAATCCCCAAGTGGACATTCTTCTTCAGAACCAAGAAGGCCTTAATTTGGTTCAGTTCAACTCACTGCCATAACTCAGGGAAAACATCATAATGGAAAGGCAAATCTTTCCTAATGATTTCATGATTTCAATGAATTAGTGTAGGTTCATAGAGAGGCATCTTCACTGTGAGCCCAGAGGATGATGGATATGGGGGCATTAGCAGAGCCACTGGAGGTGGAGCTCCTGACAAGGAGATTGGAAAAGGGGGACAAGGGCCAGAGTCACAGAAAGAAAGGAAGGAGTGAGTCCAGCACGAGAAGAGAGAGAAGATGGGGAAGAAAAGGTCAGAGAAGGTGAGGCAAAGGTTGAAGGCTCAATATAGAAGTGGTAGCCAAAGTCAGAGTGTATGAAGTTAAAATAGAAGTGAAAATAAAAAAAGGAGGCAAAGTAAGAGTGAACAATTCATAGACAGTAGGGTTTACATGATGTATAAACGTAAGATTGACACAACAATGAGGGGATACACAGGACATAACTGTGTTGCTCTGTGTTCTTTTTCAAGACAGTTGAAGTAAAATGGTTATGCTAAAAAGTTAGTTCATAAGTCTGATTTTAAAATGTGGTTAACCATTTTCACTTAAAAATGGGTGCCTAATTTCTAATCTGAATTGGTCTGATTTGAGCTTTCAACCACTGGTTCTTATCAGATTAAAGGGGGCTTCAGTAGTGTTTTCTCCTTGTGGACGTATTACAGGCCAATCCAGTCACCTCTTAGTCTTAGTTTTGGTATTCTAAACAGTTTGGAGGCTCTTTAAGATCATCACAATAAGGCTTTGAATCATTCTTGTGGCTCTTTTGTATCCTCTTTCAAACTCCTGACCATTCTTAAATTGCGGACACCCAGTCCACACATAGTAATCTAGTATTGGTCTCACCAGTGCTATATATTCACCTTTCTACTCTTAGACATACATTTTAAACACCCACGGATCCCATTAACCCTTTTGACTACACTGTCCCACTGGGAGCAGATAGGTGTTTGATCACTATGACCCCTAGCTTTTTTTCAGCGTACCTATTTTTTAGAACACATTCCCCTACTCTAAGTACAGTCTGGAGCCCTTGTTCCTCTGTATTTCCCTTTGCAAATGGTTAAACAGGTTCAGTGAGCAGCTCACAAGGAGGATGTAAATTACTTCAGGAGAAGGATAGCCTTGGGCTTAAACCACCAGCCTAGGGCATTGTTAATCTTGGTTCATTCAAGACTTCCTGTAACCTTGGGTAAAACACTTTGTGCTTCACTTCCCATTTCCCAGACAGGGAAAGTAGTGTTCAGAGCACTGTGTAGATAAATACATTAAAGACTGTGAGGCTCTTGCATACTACATTGATGCGGGTCATTGAAACAGATAGATCAAACAATCTATTCATTCTGTTAAACAGTAATAAGCATTTATTTGGAACCAATTTCTTTTGAGGGCAGAGTAAATGCAACACATTTTTAAAGTAAATTAAACAACCCTAAAGTCATCAGTGATTGCAGACCTGCAGCTTTACATAATAGGTGAGAGAGATCATCCAAGTCTCTTCAAAGACTTACTTAGACACTCACTTTCTCTTCATCTCTCTGCACTCTCCCCAGGTTTCATTTCTGGCATTATGATGAAAAAGATGCATGCTACAACTTTATAACTGACTTGAAAACTTTTGAATTATTAATACTAATGGGCAATCCCATTCACGCATATTTCATAGGCTCCATTATTTTCTCATTAAAATAAGTTCAAGATTTCTCTCCTGATGTTTTTCAGCTTTCCTGTCATCATCTATGAAACCATTCAGGGTTGTACTACAATTTTTAAAACCATGTCTGTGCCACAGGTGAGAATGGGAGGAAGCAGAAGTGCACTCTATGCACTCTATCAGGTGTTACTGCTGAAAACATCCTGCCCCCCAGAGAAAATAAGTGAAATACATGTAAATAGGGGCACTAAAAGGACGGAGCTGGGAAAGTGAGGCAAACATTACACTTTTGAATGTGAAGCATATATGTTGATCCTGTTCCAAGTTTGCCCATGGAGATAACCTGAAACCACTGAACTCACAGGCTTTAGTTCCCTGGGAGGACCAGAATGTGCTGCACGTGGCATTCCAGTATTGTTTTGTCTCAAGGCTTTGGCATACATTACAGATGTTTATGTCTGTACAGATGCATGCACAAGTGACAATTTCCTGCATATACTGAAAGAGTAATGACCATACCTCTCATCATGCTTTCTCCTACACATCTAACATCACTGGCTTCACTAAAAACTCGCCTCCATTTTATCTTAAACAACAAAAACACCACAGTACGGTCTAGCCCTGGCACATAAATAAAGGCATGAGTATGCGGGGGCTTCCTGCACCTTCCTTCCCCCTTCTGCAACCTCTCCTGTATTGAGAGGCAGAACCTGGTTCTTAAAAATCAAATGCTCTTAACTCCCAAGCTGTTCCCAAGCTGGCAATATTTGGTGTTTTCCTTAAAGCCGCAGCTTTTGGAAAGATTTTCTCATGAGAATCTCTGCTTTTATCTTTTTGAAACAAGATCACTTTCCAGCCCTCGGGCTTGTAGAAAAAAACTTGAAATGTGACCAAAGTGCACCGAAGTTCTGTAAAATAAAGCCCAGTAAAAAGACCCCATAATTATTTTTTTTAAGCCAGTGATTTTAAGCCAGTATCCTGATTGGGATGGGGACTGACTCACAATTTTTCCATGATCTGGGGTTGGCAGCACTGTATTAAATGGGTATAATTGCACTGAATTAGTGCTAAAAGGTTTAGTACGGGAAAAATCCTTTTCCACAACAGTGATCTAAAGTGGGCTTTTATGTATATACAAACCCACAAGGGCCAAGCTGCTGCCTGCTGAGACTGGCTTTAGAGCCAAGGGGTTGATCTCACTTCACCAGCCCCTGCTTAAAGAAAAAAGACTGCAGTTGTGAATTGCTGTAAAGCAGCATTCACATGATTGATGGATTTTTTCTCCTCAGTTGTTTCAAAGATCCATTTTGCTTTCTGTTGTTATGGTGTGAATTAACCCCCCCATAGCCTTTGGCTCAATCCTGTAGTATCCATCCAAAGGCAAAGAGCTGATACATCACTTATCTCATGCAGCTCCGTGTCTGGGAACATTAAGAGAAAAGATGGGCCTTTTAATGCACAGGCTTCTGGGGAACACTAAGTGCTAACTCCTTCAGATGGATTGCTGCTTTTTTCCTGCCATCTGATCTGCTACCCTGCTCTCATCTGTGTCTTGTCTTTTTGATTTCCATAGAGGCACAATGCTACTCCACCACCCCATCCTTGCATACCAGCAAAGTACCAAAAGAATGTGCAGGATACATTTATTGTATCCAACACCTTTACACCGTTTTGCTGCCAGCAAAAGATTTTCATTTTTTTCTTTCTTTTTTTGACAAACAAAGGTAGAAAGAAGGTTTTTGTGTAGAACTGACAGACTTATAAAGAATCCAGACACTCAAGATAAGAAAAAGTGCATCACAAACCTAAGAGTTAGGTATTGCAATCAGTCCAGACAGGCTGGTTAAGAGCATACAGAGAAAAGGTCTGGGAGTGGACCCATCACAGTGACTTTTTAAAGGCTACATGTGCCATTCAAATCTTGTATGCTGAAAAGGCATGCAGGGTCAGGCTCTGGTGGAACCACACAGTTATACCCAGTGGCACAGCTGGGCAGCTCTGCGCCCAAGGCAGTGCCAGCCACCACCATAACAATCACAACAGTACGATTAGATGCCTCTGCAGTTGTGACTATTTTTGTACTCTTCCACTACTCTCCCAGTCACTTCCCCTCACTTCTGCTACTGTTTATACCTATTGACAAAGTGGTCCTGAACATTTAAGAACCTGATTATTCTTGAGGACACCAGATTAAATGCCTGTCTGCTAGCACAGCAGGAGTAAATCAAGCCTTAGCATTTTAAACCAAGGTTCGTGTTGCCCCACTTTCTGTTCTGATTAAGACATTTCCTCACAAGGACTGAATCATTTTCCCTTTAAAGTGTGAATATGTTGCTTATTTGATAAATAAATAAATAAATAAGCTAAGCAAAGTTTACTGTGGGCAAATGAAGTGTAATCTTCCCACACACAGTTCTGCCAATGCATCCCAAACCTCCCCTGCAACATCCTTTATGGTCCAGCCCTGGCCTTCCACACAGCTCAGCCAATAAAACCACTTACAAATTACAATGCTGCTGTGTGCCATCCCTGTCCAACACTTCAGATCACCAGTGCACTACTACCCCCCGGTTCATTGCTGAGCTCCCTCATACAGCACTGCCAATGTTTCTTAACTATGACTTGCAACACCCGCAAGTCTATCCCCTCACAGCACCTCACTCCTAACTTGTAGCACCACCAAATCTGGCCTTGAACTAACAAAATAAGGTACTCAGAGGCACAGGTGATTTTGCAGCAGTCTTTAGTTGGGGAACACATCATCTCTGTCCTGTAGTTCAACTGGGTGGGCATTCTACAAAACCAGCATATACTCAGAACAAGATGTAATTTTTTTTCTCCCCATAGTCCTTCCCTGGACACTAATCTCTTCCACATACATGCAGACATCAGGGCCACCAGTTATAACAAACATGTAAACTCTAGGACTTTGCATCAGAATTCTACATCAGATATACTGGGGGCACATCTACACAGGCAAAAGCTCCATGGTGGGTTTACTCTAGAGTAATCCCACCCCGGGCAGGCATCTATACATGCAGTGAAGCAGGAGCAGATTTGCTGCTGCTTCTGCCCCCAACGGTCCCGCATTGGTCCCCTGCAGCCCCAGAGGGAGCACTATGCTTCCCCTGGGTGCTAGCCCAGAGGCTGGCAGGGAGCACAGGGCTAGCACCCAGCTGCCTGCTGCTGGGGCAGGCTCTGCCATCAGAGCCCAGGCAGGGACAATGTCCCCCTTCCAGCAGCATAGAGGTCCCGGCCCTGGCTCCACAATCAGCTTTGTAATCGGGGAAAAGGAGCTGAGAGATCCAGGTCTTCCTAAATTGCTCATGGGCAATAGAAGTAAAGCTTTTGTCTTTTCCATGGGCTGGCCATTAGCAGCCAATGCAACTATATATATTTTAGCTACTACATTACACTCTTCCTTGAAGGTACAACTAGTCAAACTAGGATGTCCCATGGGAGTCCACTAGACAAGTTAGGCTATTTACCAAGCTCATTAGATTCCCATCTAAAACTAGTTCCAACGGAAATGCATTAGTGTATTAACACTCCACATGGGAGTCTAAGGACTTAAAATCAAAATTTCAGGGAATCTTTCTTTTATGCCAGGGGTGTCCAACTCACCTGGTCCCCCAGCCATATTTGGACTGCAAGGTTCCTCATAGGCTGGATATAGCCCAGGGTATGGATGCAACTACTGTGATCACTGCAGCAGCAGCAGTAGAAGAGTGGGCCTGGTGGCTATGACAATGAGTCTAGAGGCAACAGCAGTAGGTCCAGAAGTGGAAAGGAGTTCAAGAGAGGCAAGAGATCTGCAGGTGGCTGGAAGGGTGTTGCAAGGGTGATTTTTGAAGTAGGTCTGGGTCAGGGGTCTTGGACTGGCGGCTCAGCGCCAATGGCCAGCGAGGTAAAAAGGCCACATATTCTGCAACAGGCCACACCCCACAACTTTCAGTGGCCCATGGGTAGCCCAGTGGGGTGGACGGAGCGGCAATGTTGGCCAGATCCAGCACACAGGCTGCATTTTGGACACCCTGTCCTAAGCCATCATGTTTACTTTGTCACTATAACATGATTATCTAAACCAACCCACAAATATCGGAAAATCTGGATCTGAAATGTAAACCAAACTGTGCTCAAGCTCTTCTCTTAATTGGTATGTGTGATCGTTGCAGAGCACTTAAGTGCCCTGCTCCTTTTAAAGAGCGGAAACTGCTAGGGAAGAGCCTTACCAGTGAGTGAGGAGCCCCAGCTGCTGGTTGCCAGAGTTAGCTGGTGACCCACACCTGCCAGCGGTCAGCTGACCGGAAGGGGCAGGGCCTGGCTCACATTTAAACCCCAGGGCTGAGGCCAGGCTGGTAGTTCCCTGCTGGCAGCCAAGGGAGAAGTAGCTCTGCTGGAGCAAGCAAAGGGGAGAAGCCTGACTGCACGAGCAGCTCCTGATTGCTATTGTGGGATGGAGAATTCCCTGGTAGGAACTGAATGATGTTTTACCCAGGCGGCTTAGTTTTTTTGTTATAGCCCAGGGGCTGGTGTTTGCTGTTTAGAACCAGAGGTTTGGGTGAGGCTATCAGGGGTTGGAGGAGGCCTCAAAGGGGACACACAGTTCCAGAGAGGGGGGCGGTGAGACGCTCCAAAGGCAGGGCAGCATTGAAGAGCACCCAGGGAGGCGCTGTGTGAGACAGGGCTACGGAGGGCCCGAGCGCCCAGGGAGGACAAGGGGGCTAGAGTAGAATACGACCCAGACCAAACGATGTGAGTACCATCTGCGAGGCTTGGGCTGCAGTGTAGTGGAGGAAAAGGAGCCACAGATAGTGCCCCCTTTGCATTGGGGCAGAAAAAATGGGCAGCCTCCTGCTTAATTAACATCTTCTAATTAATTACTCAATTAACAATAAGGCATGGCAGGAAAAGGTGGGCGGTTGGCCCATAACCAGTAGGCAGGGTCACCAGTAAATGGACCCCGAAGAGACGCACCTGTCATGGTGATGCTCAATGTTCTTAGCATGAGGCAGCTAATTTGAAGACATGGCAGCCAGCAGTTGGTACTGTGACTGTTACACCTCTTTTAGCTACAACACCTGTGAGGAGTCTTGTGCCTGTCCTGTCAATGTCCTGGGCAAAGCACCACTCAGAACTTGAAATCCCAGAATCACAGAAATGTAGGGCTGAAAGAGATCACCTAATCCAACTCCCTGCACTGAGGCAGATTCTAATATACCGAGATGAATATCTGATGAGAATCAGGTAACCCAGTGATTCTCAACCCGGGTGCCATGGCATTCTTTTCAAAAGTCCTGCACAGTATTAGCAGTTAGATGTGCAAATGCCTACACGATTCACAAGAAAACTCAAAGATTTCAAAACATTCCTGACCCGTTGTGGTCTTTCTGGGGGCATCAACACAAGACACTAGAGCACAGTAGCAACGTGCTACAGCCCCCTAGCATTCATAGGCAAAAACTGTGATGCTGTTGCCATAACATCCCACGCCCTCATTATAGTGCACTGCTACGGTGATGGAGCAGCCAAAAAAAAAAAACGTGCACAGCCAGCAAGGCGCAGTGCAAGATGTTACTGTACCGTCTTTTAATGATGGCACAGTAACAAAGGCTCCATACGGCCATGTGTAGACACATCCTCTAAGTGGTAACAGAAGAACTGCTCTATTATTTTTCCATAGTCAAAAAACAAGTGAAAGCTAAGACCTGGCATTTTCTGAGGGTTCCCTTGAGTCTATCCAGGACTGAAATGCTGATTTCTTCTTGTTCCTTCCCCAGTGAATATATGTGGCCACCATCCACTTGATAAACAATCTTCTATATAAGCAAGGACTGTTACTATGTCTCCCCTCGGTCTTCTCTTTTCAAGACTAAAAGAAAATTCGTTTTGTATGCTTTCTAAACATCTTATTCTGGAACCTGTCCAATTTGTCTACACCTTCAAGTGCAGTGTCAAAAATGGAATGCCATATTCCAGCCAAAACCTCACCACCGGAATGAAATAATTACCTGTCCTGTCTTATATGACACTCCTGTTAATACTTTCCAAGTGAGATTCTGGGGTTTTACAACCATTTCACATTAGTAATGCATGTAGTTTGTGGTCCACTGTAGCCCCTGGTGAGTTTTCTGTCATACTGGCCAATTATAACCCAATTTGTACTTGTGCATTTGGTATCGCCTTTCTAAATGTGACACTCTGCACTTGTGTTTATTGAATTTTGAACACTGTCTCAAATTGTCAGGATCAATTTAAATTCTGATCCGGTTCTCCAAAGTTCTTGCAACCTTCCCAACTCTGTCATCCACAAATTGTGTAAGGGTGCTCTTTATTCCATCATCCGAATCATAAAATGAAAATACTGAACAGGATCCTACAGGGTCTGACACACAATTATATTCAGCTTTCAAGTCAAAATCTGAGACCCACAGCATAAATGAAAACATAATGAATTCCATATGAGCTGGGGGAGAGGAGGGTAGTAGTACATTGGAACAGGCTGACATTCTTAGTGTTCTACAATATTAGAGCCTGATCACTGATTAATTTTCTTTGACATAGCTTTGGCATTAGATCAGTAGCCTTTCATAGCCACATTGTATAAAGTATAAGCTTGAAGCTAAACCTAGTCCTCACCCAAGTCAGCGGAAAGATGCCAATAGACTTTGCTAGGCATTGGATCTGACTCTTGGTTTCCAACAGTCTCATAGTAAAAAGAGTTAGTTTATGGAGACTACAGGAAAAGCAAGTTGACTCCTGCTTCTCTTGCAGTTTAATCCAACCACTGAAGCCAGAAAAGGACAGCAATTGAGACAGTGTCATGGTATCACATGGAGGACCAGGCCAATTTGGAAAATCAAATGATTTAAATATCCAGTGATTTTGCTGAGTTGAATAAAAATGTCTGTGTATGATAGTTTTTCCTTCTGGTCAAACTTTGAGCACAATTTATTTACTTACAGCATTTCTTTAACCATATCTGCTTTCTTCATCTGCCACCTTTAGAGATGTGTGTAGACAGGGTTATACACCTGCATTTCCTAATGATCATGCACTAACTGCATAAAAAATACTTCTACTACTGCTACTACTTTATTAGCTGTAGTACAGAAAGAGCTGTAATACACTTAGAGTCACATCATGAAAAGTAGCACTAAATCCATGTGACCATTCATTGCATCCTACCTAACACCACTTTAGCTGGTCAAGAATAGCAACAAGGTCCTTCTTAAGTCCAGGACAATCCAGTTAAATGGCTTATATGGAAAATGCTGATAGACTTAAAGGAACAGAGCACACTAACCTGTGTGCGCTGCTTTGTTGGAAAGTAAAGAAAGGGAAGTTGTCTGCAACCAGCTCAGCACCAATTTATTTTGTTTCTTCTCCTCTGCTTTTAAATGTAAGTGTATTTGTTCTCAAATTTCTGTCCTTTAAAAGTCATTGAATGTAAGAGATGGCTCAAGTGACCTTTGAGATTAGTAAAACATAGCAATACATTTTTTTTCTCCCACAAGCACAAATACTTCCTGGTGACTTAAGCACCATGATTCTCTTTTCCTGATCAATCAGGCTTCTCTTCCTTCTCCTGGTACTCATTTGTATGAGTTGATTTGATTGTGCTAAGTCACATGAGAAAAACATATGTGCAGAACTGTGTTGACCCTCAGATGGATTCTGAGAACTAAGAAAGGTTTGAAGAACTAGTCCCACCAAAATGAAATATTCACAGTATAGGATTATCTGAATTTTGAATATCAAATTCAGTAACAAAATACAGAAACTATATAAATGTCTAAACAGTACAGATAAGACATATCAAGCAAATGATTAAAATGTGTAAAATGCACCTTTATCTAAAG
Organism: Crocodylus porosus; assembly: GCF_001723895.1. NCBI lineage: Eukaryota > Metazoa > Chordata > Crocodylia > Crocodylidae > Crocodylus > Crocodylus porosus. The sequence continues at coordinate 40,602,162 of NW_017728931.1, forward strand.
GCATAACAATCTTATCACTACCTGAGAGCATTTTAATCTAAAATTGCTAAATCCTGAAGTCTTTAAAAGCCTCTAACAGGTGGACAGCACATTAAGGAAAGGACATTCTTACCTAGGTTTAAAAAACTGAAGTTACAAAATAGCACTAACCAGGTACACTTGCAAATGGGCAATTCAGCAAGAATCGTAATTCAAGACTGAGGAGCAAAAATTCCAAAGTGGACCCAGTTTTTACATTCTGCTACTTGGCTAAAATATGTAAAAGCTTACTAAATAAGGTTAAAAATATTTAAAAGTGTTCCTAATAGGCACTACTCCAGTTAAATATTAATTTGGCTAGTCTTATTCCCTATACATAAGCATTACCTTGTCTAAAATTAGCCTTGTCTTTCAAACCACTAAACGTACATGAAGCAACCTTTACCCTAGCTTTTTTTTCAATCCATCTTTCCTGAGTTTTCTAAAACTGTTCACACCTTGTGACATTTTCTCACCTGAGCATTTATTTTGCCTGTTCTATTGGTCACACTACAGTCAAACAAATACAAGCACTTCTATACTATCCTACCTTTAAACAGCTTAAGGCCTATTATAGTCTACAACTGGGAGTCCCTTCAGAGCTGCCAGGTATAGGTCAAGGACTGTGTTTTTTCTATTGTATGTGAGAACATGAGGTAAGAGGCTGCCAATCAACTCCTACAGTACAGCACAAAACTAAGTGAATGTATTCTCCACCACCTGCTAAGAACCAAATGTGGAAATTAGGGTGAGAACTGGAATTCCAAAATGAAGGCAGGAACATTTTGTTTATGCAGAAAACTGAGAATGCCCTGGAATTCAGTGATTCTGAAGTTTCTGTGTTTCTGAAGTAAAGGAGCATTGATTTTGCATTTAATGTGGGTAACTGGGACTGAAATCTGAAACATTTCGCAAGTAGGCATGTGATTAACAGAAGTTTGCATTAAAAAAAAATTAGGAGAGTTCTCACTGAGGTGCTGAGAAAGTAACCAAACACAAATTCGGTTTGGGTGCAGTTTGAGCTTGGACAGGCAAACAGAGGTTTGGCCAGAGTCAGAGTACCCAGTCAGCTGCACATTCCAGGCCATTCATCTAATTACAGGGTAGCAATTTCCCTACATATATATTAGGGGTGTGCAAAATCGAGGATAGTGATTCAATTTGTTGATTCGGATCTCTGTTCCCAATTTGATTCGGCCAAATGTGAATCTGAATTTGGCTATAGACACAGCTTTAAATGTTTTTTCTACATACCTTGAGGCACCAGCATGACTCGGGAACAGTGAGATGCTGGGGCATATGGAGCATACCACAGGAGCATGGGGTGCCCCCCGCGTGCTCAGTGGTGAACCCAGAAGTGGACCAGAAGTACTTCTGGTCCACTTTCAAGTCCGCCGAGGCGCGCATTGGCGGACCCTCCCCCCACATCCCCCTGGCTCAGCAATCAGATTCACATTTGGACCCCGGGTGCCCCCCCAGACCCAGGAGGCACTAGTCACCATGCTGCAGGGGGCACAGGGGGCCCCCCAGCACGTTCCCTGGTGGACATGAAAGTGAACTGGAAGTACTTCTGGTTTATTTCTGGGTCTGCTGCTGAGCATGCTGGTACACCCCCCGCCACCTCCCTACACACTCCTGTGGGACGCTCCATCCACCCCACCATCACAGCATTCACGAGCCACCTGGTACCCTGAGGTATGTAGAAAAAACATTTAAAGCTGTGTCTATGTCTGAATCTCCGAATCTTTCCAAATCACTTCAAGGGTTCTGATTCAGTTCAGAGAGATTAAAGGGTCTCCTGATTTGATTTGGATTTGGAGATTCAGCCACCGAATTGGGCCGAATCTCTGCCAAATCGAATCTAGGACCAAAGCTTCGCACAGCCCTAAAATGTATATATGTGCACTTAATTGCAAATAACATAAGGCCCTTAGAGACCATGAGTAGCCTCTTGGGGCACAATTTTCTAAAACTTTAAAGAGAGGGAGAGAGAAGGACAGCTACAGTTACAGCCTGATCCAAAGCCCGTTGAAAATCTTTGAGTCAATGAGGGTCAAACTTTTTGGCCAGCATACACACAGGTTAGCCCTGCTCCCTCCCTCAAGTGCCCCTCTGATCCCCTTCCTCTGCCCAATCTGCTGCTCTGCTTTCTGCTCCCTACTCTGCACTCCCTGCTCTATCTGCTGCCGTGCTGCCTGTCCCCTCCCTGACCTGCTGCATGCCACACACAGGCTGCAATCAGACATTCCCCTTCAGCCATCATGAATATTTTTATAGCAGCACAAAACTGAAGCAAACGGCTGTCCCTGCCCCATGTTGCACCCCAAAAGCCCCAAAATGGTGGCACTATGATGGGAAGTCAGAGCTGTGCAGGCAAGAAATGTTATTAACCCTTCACATGCAACTGCTCACAGCATGTTCTAATTTTAATGCCACTTAACATTCCACAGATTTAGTATGGTCACATGTAACCTCACCCTAACAATACCAGAGTTAAGCCTTTCTAACCAAAAGTCCTGAGCTGTCAGACCTATTCTGAGGATGGGTAGAATCTATGGGTGCATCCAGATGAGCCTGCACATGCTTCTTGCAGCATCTCAAACCCCTTTGAGACACTGCAAGAGGCACATGCAGTAATGAGAAAATGTTTCCCACACTGTAAGTTTGCAATGCTGGGGCAAAATTAGACCCCTGGATATCCAGGGATCAAAAAAACCCGCACAGAAAAAAAGCAGGGCAGGCAACCAGAGACTAGGTCCCCCATAGAGACATTCTGGCTGCCAGAGCATCTCTATGGTTAGCCCTTACCCTGGTGCTGAAGGACGCTGCCTGCCCTGATGGGGGGAGCTGCAAAAGCCAGCAGGGGATGGGGCCAGGCGGCGCAGCAATCCAAGGGTCTGGGAGAGCAAGCAGGGGTGGGACAAGGCATGTGGGCCCTACGGGGGGGGGGTAGCCCCTGTGGGGGGGTGTAGCAGGGCACTGTTTGTGCCTGCCACTTTAAGGGCCTGGAGCTAGAAGCTGCCCAGTGCCTGATGTGGGCAGCCATTTTGAACCTAGGACTGCCCATATAAACAGGGCAGTTTTGCTGTTGGAGGCCAGACAACAACATTACCTGCTTGCAGGGCTGCTGCTATCATCTGGTGGTAAGGGAGGAGATGTAGGGGATGGCCAGGAGGCTCCTGGTCCTGGGCATGACCTAAAACTGCTCCCTGCCGGGAGTGGGTGGCCTGGTGGGGCTCCCAGTGGTGCGGGAGCCCCCAGGAAATATCAGGCCAGTTACCACCCTGGTGAAAGGTGGTCAGGGTGCCTTAACCCCTAGCCCTCACAACTGGGTGTGTTCTCCACTTTGTAGGGTCTGGAAGGTGGACCCCCAGAGAGAGAGAGTGGGGCCACAGACTTGCACCTATCTGGACTTCCCCTGATGTCAATGCTGAGGCCAGGGCCTGGCCCTCAGCACTATGAGGAACGCTGTAAGGTCCGTCTTGTGAAGGGTGCTTGCCCAGGCGGTCTTGTCTACTATTACATTGAGGGGGTCCTTGTCCAACCGATCATAAATGGCTGCTTGAATGAACGTGTCCCCACTCAATTGGCATATAACTCCTCCCAGTCTACCCATTTTGGTTCTCTTGCATGTTGGACTTGGGATAATTCCCAATGATCCAATGCCTTTATTGCAAAGCCTATCAACTGATAGGCATGATGCGGGCATGCAAGACCCCTCCTCGGGACAGCCTGGCCAGCTGTGTCCAAGGAGCGGGAACCATGTTCCATGCCACAGGAAAATCACAAGTCTCTCTGAACTTAGTAAGAAAGTACATCCATAGTCCCCCTCCGGAGTAAGGGACCTCAGGGCCCTTGCTCCGGTGGAGGAAGTTTTTGCCCAGTGGCAGACAGGTAGAAAACCAGGGAAGACCGCATTACTGGAAGGCGCCATCTCTTTGTTGTGGGATTTGGGGGATGTCTTTTTGCCCGTAGATTCAGAAGAGGGGCAAGAGGTGAAGCAATTCAGGGAGCTATGCTGCCCAGGATGAAGGTGGATTAGGCCGCCGGAATGAAGGGATCTTAGAGGGGTCCTGATCAGAGAAGTCTGGGGCCCAGCATGGGACTGGTGACTGTTGAGGACATCTGGATGCCATCTATGCAGCTCAGGCTGTGGTGTAGGGGGGGAAACGGAGCTGCAGATAGTCCCCCCTGGCATCAGGGCAAGAAATGGGCAGCCTCCCACTTATTAAGATCAATTAAACTATTAACAACAAGGCATGGTGGATGAGAAGGCAGGCAGTTAGCTCAGAAACAGGTGGCCGGGCCACTGGGAAGTTGGCCACGAGAAGCCCCCATTACAGAGGGCCATGGCCTCTGTGGGGGCCGTGGCCCCTGGGAGGAGGGGAGGGCATAGCCCCTGTGGTGGGGCCATAACCCCTGTGGGGGGCAGCAAAATATGTATTCATGAAACATGTATTTAGAGTTCACTTTATTATTATGGCAGAGACACTGGTAGTCTTTTCCAAATTGCTTTAACACTGTAGATATATCAATAAAACATTGTCCAACTGATTGCTGTCTCTGTCTTACTCTCTTTCTCTTTATAGTGGTCTTTTGTAGAGGAACATGGATTTGCAGATATTTTATAGAGTGACTTTGGGATTTTTCAGTTTTCCAATAGGGAACACCAGAATACCTGCTAGGGAGGCCAGTGGCAGGACCCTGCCTACTCAGAGCTGGCACCTTGGACCCAGCTGGCTGTGGCCGACCTCCTGGCCAGTTGGGGCCAGGTGGACATGCTTTAACAGTTCAGAGCAGGCCACCACACCAGAACACCTTCCAGGCAGTAGCTGCCCAGATGGCCGGGCAGGGGGCACACATAGCAGTAATGCCACACAGAGGCCAAGTCTGCAGCCACAGCCCACTGGCAGCTGGCCCAGAGGGTCTGGCAGGTACACAGCACCCACTGCCTGACTGCTGCAGTGGTAAAGAGTGCAGGGAACTCTCAGGGTTGCTTCAGCAGTCCAGCTGGCACAAGCAGTAGTGTCCCCAGGTACCAATTGTCTGGGCCCCAGAAGCTCCTGAGAGTGAATAGCCCTGAATCTACTTGCCAGGGCAGCTTTTTATACTGCTGGGGACAGCGCAGATGCTGGCCCCAGGCTCTAGCTCCCCCTGGCTGCAGACCCGGGAGGAGCCAGGCAGGGTTATTTTGCCCCAAGAGTCACAATTTGCTCCACAACAAAGTGCACATCTGAGCTCTGAAGCTTGTACTGCTTTCTATCATGTGTTTGCATGTGTGGACATGCCCTATGACTCTAAACCAAGCCAAAAACGACACATGCAAAACTCTTAGAGATACAAGGGACAGTTATGTCTTGTTAGAACACCGAAGTGGGACATGTTTTTACTAAATAATTCCTTAACACCATAACCAATTTTAGAGGCTGCTGGTTGGGAAGCTCACAGTAGGAAAGACTACTGTTTAGCTAGTCCTGAGTGATAGAAAATGAAGCAACTCAGTTCTTAAGTGAAGCTGAACTGAGTGTGATTTTTCAAAGGATTCTAAAGTTAGGTGTTTCCCTCTCAAAGAATAACAACAGCATTTAGGCAGACAAGGTTTATTTAACTTTATTTTATTTTACTTAACACCACTGGGCGCCTTTGAAATTCCCACTCCTAAGTAATAGGTGGTGTTCTGTTTACAGGTCATTGAGGCTGGGCTCCACTGTTGCTTTAATCTTGGCATGAGAGAAGGAAGAGTTATTATCAGCACCATACTCCAGCCTTCTTTACCCCTCTCAGGTAGCTGCTGCTAACCACTGGATAGGAGTTGGGTGGGCTTCCGGGCTATGCAAGCAATTGGAAACAATGGGTGCATCTACACATGCAATAGGTGCATCTACCCCAACTCAATAAACTCCAATGCAATTTGCACCAGAGTCATCTGCTCCCAGGCATAGCAATTATATGTGTTCCCCAGATGGCAGCAATTTGAGCCAGGGTGGAGCAGCCCCAGGCTGGCAGGAGGCCCAGGGAGTCAGCCCCAGGCTCCAGATGGTGGCGCTGAGCAGTGGAGAGGCTGGCTGGGGCACAGGAGTGCTATAGTGCAGAGCTAGCCAGCAGGCAGCCCTCATACAGTAGCACCCTTGTCACCATTTACACCATTTACCAGCCAACCCCAGTCACCATTTACACATGTGTTGTGGCGGCATAAATTACTCCGCTATGGGATACTAGTCCTGGATAATGCTATCCTATGGTAGAGTTAATTTACTGTGCCCTAATATGGGCACATGTGTAGATGGTGACACTTTACTGCAGAACTAATAAGACAACATACGTGTAGATGCACCCAATGAACGCATCCCAACAAGCATACACATACAATTTGTGGCACCTCAAAATAGTCTGAGATGCTGCAAACCATATGTGGTGCATGTGCACTCATTCACCATGCTGCTAAATAGCAGTGTGGTAAGTTTTCTTGACACCAGGAGATCCCGATGTTAAAAAAAACAAAAAACAAAAAAACAAACACCACTGAAAAATATAGTTCAGATCACATGACAGCAGCATGTGCTACCAGAAAGGGAGCTTGGCCAGCCAGGGCCACACTCTGAGTGACTGACTTGGCACCACTGCTGTCCCAGGAGGCCCCCAAGCCCCTCAGTATGGTTGCTGGAGCCAGCACAGGTGCTGGCTCCAGCCTCCCCTAGCTGACCCAGGTCACTTTGCTACATGCTGGAGCATGTATGCATGGGCATACCCAGGGACAAATAACAATGGTGCAAATATGTACCGCTGCTATTTATTGCATGGGAAACGCACTGTTCCCCTGCACATGTGCATTCATTGGGATGTGCCTAATGAGTGGAAACCCACCACCTTACCTGGGATCAAAACTGGGTCCTTTCAGGGTATAGCCAAGCACCCTACTGACTGAACTATGCAGCTCTCCCAAGTAATTAAGGTAAACTTAGTTATATTGTATTAATGAAGTAATTACTAAGTCTTGTACCACAAAATATGAAAAGGTATTTGGTTTGGGGGTGATTTTTCAAGAGATTATGTGAAAGAAGCCTGAAAAGTTCACTAGGAAATAAAAATCCCCAGAATTAACAATAGAGATTTTTAAGAATGTTCTTTGTACAGTCACTGACTCTGCATATCCCAAACCAAGGAAAGGAGGGTGTTAAAACAGAGAATAAGAATGTATTCAGACCAAAAAAAATCCTAAAAAATAAAATGGAAATCTAGCCCTAGTGATACTAATAGAAAGGAACAACTTTGGCAGGTGAGAAGTAAAATGGAGATTAAGAGTGCTGGGAGCAAATTTGAAAAATGAAGAGGCAAATATGGAGTGACAAGTAATAAGGAATTCTTTAAGTACATCAGAAATAGGAAGCCCTGAAAGAGAGTTGGTGGGTCTAGCAGACTACTGTGATACAAAGGGAGCAAATCAGAAAAGATAAAGAGATTGCACAGAAGTTAAATGATTTCTTTGCTTCAGTCTTCAGTTCAGAGCACAAGGAGAAATACATACCCTACAGTTATACAGGTAGAGGAGGTGAGGCTGCCCTGTCAGACAAAGTTATCCAAAAAGAGGCGAGGGAAAAACTTGAGAAATTAAACTGCGATACAACAGCGAACTGCATTCCAATACTGCAGGGAAATACTGAGAAGTTATTAAAAGGCAGTTACAAAGTATCTAGATTGGCAAAGAAGCCACACAAACTAGAACAGCATAAAACAGCATGGTTTCTACAGAGATAAATCATGCCTTTCCAACACAAAAGAATCCTTTAGAAGAGTTATCCTAAAGAAAAACAGATTGGTGAGTTTTGATTTTCAAAAGGTTTTGGAAAACTTATCTGATTAGAGACTACAAAGGAAATTTGGGAGCCATAAAATAACAGGTAGAGTCCTGTCATGGTTTTCAAATCAGTTAAAAATTAAAAGGTACAAAAAGAAACCACTTCTTAGCACAGAAAAAGATTACAATATAAAATGGGAACCCAAAGATCAGTACTAGGTCCAGCATTGCTCAATAGTTTTATTAAGAATCTAAAATAGGAAATGAAGAGTAAGATGCCCAAAAATGTGTAATACTGGAGCAACTATGGAACTCCCCCCAAAAAACTAAAATAACTAGGTAACTGAATGCCTACAACAGACCATTATGAAATAATCTACCTATATGGAAGTGCCTTTCTAATCCTAATAAAAATACAGCTGCTACAATATTAAGGTGTAATAAAGAAAACAAAATATGGAAGTTATAATAAGTATAGCTCTCTAACTTACATATGTGTAAGGAACCTACTAAATAGGCATGATCTTGAGCACAAGCTTAAAATTAAACATATGCTGAAGTGTCAGGCTGAACTGGAACTTAAAGAAAGCTTGTAGAAAACACTAAAAATGAGAGGCATTGGGGGGGCTGCAAATTTAGGAGGAGAGATCCAACTGAAAGTTAGATCTGGAAGTAATATATGTATGCACACATCATATCAGAGAGGATAGAAGGAAGCTAGCCTGCAAATTACAGGAGCTCAAACTCATTTTTGAGGTCACCTGCTCATTCTTCCTCTTTTGCTTCTCCATTAGTGCTCTAAACATTCATATGACTCAGTATGAAATTTAGATGGACAGCAGGAAACATGAACTTCATATGGCTACTGTTAACACCCATGAGAATGGTGAGTCTGACAAAATGTTTTTCTAATTAATTAGACTACTCAATTATTGACAAGCTCTAATTCCTTTATACTGCGCTCCCATTCTCCTATATAGGCCAGGGTCTCTGGCTGGACTGGCAGCATGAAGTCACTCAGATAAAATGCTTAAGCGTATTGCTATATAACTGCATCCAGGTAGAGACGTGAGCCAATAAAGGAGGCAATAGAAGCATGAAGCATCCAAACTACAATTCCAATTAGAAGAAATACTGGGTTTAGCAAACCAAAGTATTTCAGGCTGGTTGAGCTGCTTTTGTAACATTATGCTTTGGCAGGGATGGAAGCAGAGTCGTTCCATTATTTTGCTCTAATTTTTTTAAATTTAATGTTGCTTGTTGGGGAAGGGAAAAATTTATGAATTTTAAGGGATAGCCAAAGACCCTCTGTACGTGATGGGGGTATGGGCTTTGGAGGGTCATTAGGGAATCTTCTCTGGACATAAGACAGGAGAGTGGGAGGTAACTTTGAGCACCAAGATGTGAATGGGGCTTTGGAAGCATAGTTGGGGCTGCTGTCCTGGGTAACAGGCAGGGTAGCAGAGTGGCACGGGTGGGATAGAGTTTTAAAGTGCTATGGTGTGCTGGGGAGTCTATTGTTTCTAGCGAGTTGTTTGTCTATTACTGTAAGATGCTGTGAGCCTTTCTGGATAGGGAGCAATGTAAATCTATACAATAAAAAACTGGCAAAATAATTCAGCTTCATTTTTCCTGATGGAAAACCAAATCTTTTGGCAAGTGTTTTTTGGAAAACCTGAATAGTCAATCAAAAATATAAATAGAAACTGTCTGACCACTCCCAACAGAAAATACTGCTTGCTTAATAAAATCCAACATAGGATTAGACCTGTTTATGTAGAAACTATCAGTGTGAAGAAGAGATTGGCTTGCCATTTTCAAGTTACTCTTTGCAACTGAGAATTATACAGGAAAATGGGACATTGTGTTACAAATCATGTTTCTCCAGTTTATTGATAATTTAAACAATCTCTGAGCAAAATAGAAGATAGATATGTAATGTATGTACACCTAAAACACACACACACACACACACACGCACACTTTTCCCTCAAAAAACTCTTCACTAACCCTACACCCTACAATTAACATACAAAAATCAGTTGTTTCCAATTATAGGAATACTTTCCACAGTGTGTAATCATAAATAATTTAAACTAAATTATAGTACATGTCAATTAACTGAACAAAGTACATTCTGTAGTGTATTATATTTATATTTTTATTCTTTTACTTGTATGCTAATTTTCTAATTCCAGTAATTCTCAATAGCTCTCTCTGTCAGTGCAAATGACTGTAAATCTGCTTACCTATGTATGGCAAGAGAGTTTAAAAAAAAAATCATCAGAACCATTTTTCATGCAATTCTACCATAAAACAAACAGGCATGTCAGTAATTACTATCAGTCCAAATGGACAAAGATCAAAGGGAATAATAAAACTTCAAAAATACCTAAAATAACTTTTCTATACTGTAGTAGGTGATCTCATCAAAAGAGGAAAGGTATTCACACTTTTCCTCCAGATTCACCCCCATTTTTTTCTCATGTCAAAATGTTCACCACCTCTGCAGTCAGTTTAAAAATGAAAAAAAAAAACCATTTACAGGATGTTTCCATTTCAACCAGATGTACAAAATATGTTTAAATTTAAACTCCAATACTCTGGCCCCTTTCAGAGGTAAAAGCAAAGTTTGGAATACTAAAAGGCTGAGAATCCTCACCTCTGCCTATTTCTGGAACAAGAGATTCTGGTTTTACACCTGTAAGACTATAGGCCTTGTTACATATTAATTTTAGGTGACCCCTGGAGCTCTTAACCCCTGGATTGTCCACACACTAGCACATGGACCTAGTTTTAAGCACTGTTTAGGTGGCTTAAGAATAATTCATATCATCTATGTTATCCAACCTGTGTTACACCAACATGTAGCCATTCTAGGCTACACGTTAGTATAAATGCCCCACCCACCCTGCCTCTCCCGCTGCCCCAGATCAGGCCCACTTCCCACCGCCTCCCTCCCCCACCTTCAACAGCCCTAATCAGACCTGCTGCCTCCTGCCCCCACAGTTCAGGCTTGCTCTCCCCACGCCCCAGACCTCTGCTCATGCTCCCGCACCATCCCCCCAGCTTACTTTTGGCTGCCAACACTGTACGTGGGTGGAGAAGGGAGGGGAGGAAAAGGGAACTCACTGACCCCTGCCACCCCTTCTCTCTGGGCTGGGCTCAACCCAGAGAAGAGAAGCACCCCAGCAGCAGCCAAAAGTAAGCCCAGGGGTATCAGAGAGCCCTGGGGCCAGGAAGATCCCCAAAAAACAGGAGGGGGGCCCTGGGGGCAGGGGAAGAACAGGGGAAGCCCCATGGGGCAGGAAGCAGGGGGGAAGTCTGAATAGGATCAGGGGGGCAGGGGATTCTTACCGTTCAGTCCTCAAGGCCCCTGTTGGTTTGACTGTGTGACTGCTCCAAACTCAAGCTAACACTAACATCAGTCAACATTTGATCAGCTCAAAGTGCAACATGTAACAAGGCCCTGTGAAATATCAGTCTTGACCATGACATTTAAGGAATAGAAAAGCTGCAACTGACTCATGCTGAGCCCTCAACAGGTATAATCCCAGAATGGAAGGTGACACAATGTTTATATTCAGAGGCAGAGAAAACCATTTCTCTTGCTATCTGATTTTGTTTTTAAATAAATGGGCAGCTGTTTGAAGCTGCCTGGGGAGTTGAAATGCTTGAATGCATCCTAGGGAAGATGGTAAGTGAAGCCAAGATCCACAATGAATTCACTGCTCCAAAACCTCAAGCCTTATCACGGGGATTTCTCCTACACAACTTTATTTGGAGAAGGAAAGTGGAAATGGATATAGAAACTTGCTACACTCACACAGATTTTGAATCAGATCAGTTGTGCTTAGAAAATCTTACCATGTAAACTGCCAATCCAGCAAAGACTTTAGACACAGGCTAAAGGTTTATACATGATGGACATGTCTACATGTGCATTTACACCAGCTTAAATTTATTGTGAAGTAATTTACTGTGCAGTAAGCAGGAATAAGCTGGCATCTACACATGCAGACAACCTGGAACTAAATTTAGTCCCAGGTAAGAGCAGCCTGTCATGTGCCCCTACAGCCACCAGGGGGAGCTCCATCCTCTGGCCACATAACTGCCAGCACTTGGGACTAACTTTAGTCCCAAACTGAAGCCAGGAGAGATGACCAGCCAGGAGCCCTGGGATTGGGCTCAGGCTGGCCCCCTAGTGGCTGGGCAGGAGACCCCTTGGGTTACTAGGGAGTAGCATGGCTACACATGCATTACTGCACAGTAACTAATTAGGCATAAATCAATGCCTAATTGGTATCAAATTTACACTCAAGTCGGCATAAGTCACCATATTTCCTGTGCAGTACAGGCATGCACACGTAGATGCATGCCCATACTGTGCAGTAATTTCAATTACTGTGCAGTAAATGTGCATGTGTAGACACACCCTCTGATTAGTCCCATTTATTTCAAAGTTATGGCAATGCATAGGAAATGCATAGACTTGGGCCTATGTTTGTGAAGGAGAAGTCTTTCCTAAATACCCTCTATCCACACACCCCTACAACCATACAAACACATATCCAAGATATACTAGTCCAAAATTCAGATGAATGCCAGAAGGTACACAGAAAGGGAGTAGAATCCCCCTACCACCTATTCCCTCCCTGCCCCTATGTGCATGTATGCACACACACACACGCATGCACTTCCCCAGCTGGATATTCTTTGGGCACAGGGAAACTCTCCATCAAGTGTAGATGGAGAACAACTACCTCCCTTGCCACTCCCTTCTCTGAGCTTCACTCTCTTTCAGGTGCTCAATAAATCCCCAGCTGGCCCCTTTTGTTACATATTAAATATTGTAAATATTTAATTGTTAAATATTGTTACCAATGGAAATGTTAAAGACAACCCCCTGGCTCCTCTGGATTCTGTGGAGCTCTGGCCAATGTAAAATTGGCCACAGAACCATGGATTATAACTAGGTCCATAGTCAGGCTTTCCTTCTCTGCTGCCTAAAGGGCCTAAAATAGAGACTGCAGTGTAAAAGGTATGCTGTCCCAGACAGAAAGGGATACCTTACAAACCATGTGGGGGGGGAAATCACTGATCTGCCAAATTATCATTTTACTTAAACATCTGTTATAAAGATTAGCAAGAGCAAATCTGACAATATGCAAGGCAGGCAAGAAATCTGGGGCAAAGGACCAAGTCTTCAAAAATAGCATTGAACAAGTGTGATACAGATGGATCTAGGATTTGGGATGCCTGTAAGGTTACTGAAAATCTTTCTGTTGGCAGGGAAAGGAAAAATCAGTAGAATTTTTTTCACCCGTTGCTCCCCATTGTATGCTCAGCTGCATCAGGCCAGGCTGCTAATAGAAGCAAAAGACTCTCACACAAACAAAAACATCATTGTGACCTCTGGGAACAGAGCAATCCAAATAAACAAGCCAGTCAGGTGGCACAAGCCAGTGGGAGGCAATCAGAACATCTCAGGGGGCTTTCACACAGCACCAAAAGGGAAGCTGAGTCACTAAGGTGGCAAATGGAGCTTTTTACCTCAAAAAAGCAAAGGCTAATCCTTGCTGGGTAGCCAAAGCAAGGGGATCACATTATTTGTATTTATTCTTGGTGGAAGACAGTTTCTGGATAAGTATTGTTTATGGTTTTAACTGAAGAGACAGAGAAATTCCATTCTGCTAGCAAGATGGATGTCAATAAGAATGGAAGCTCGTTCTCCGATTCGAACCAGGTTCTAGTATCCTTAATCTTACTAAATAGCACAACAATCCACTAGTAATCCCACTGACTTTAAAGGAGTGATGGAAAAAGAGTAAGGCAAGGCTGCTAAAATGATAGCTACAATTTGTTACGAACCTATGTAACTTAATTTTGAATAATTTATCAACCAATGTCAATAAAACAAAGAATATATTCTGTCAAAATTATAGGCTGAATCCTACAGTGTTTACTCACTAAACACTGTAGTATAAGCTTTGCCCCGAAGTAAGGACTTGAATATTCAGTTCCAACCCAGTGAAAAGAGGGAAATAATTCTAATAGAGTTGGTAGCAATCTTGACACATGAGCAGAAACCATCGCCCCTGGCAAGACATGGGGCTCATACCCAGCACGGACTGTGCAGTGCCATAATACTGTAAGGAAAGTATCATGTTGTTAAGAAGTCCCATTCTTCTGATGAGATATTATTCCCAAATTTCTTCATATGTCACTCTCTGAAAGAGACTGAAGGATAATCCCAATGTGTGTTTAATGAACAATGTGTAATGGACATAATTCCTCCTTTCAAAAGTCCAGAAAGACTGTCTAGGGAGGATAGCATGGGGCAGTTCACACCTGGCCTGTATCCAAGTATTTTGTATGTTGTGAAACTAAAAAATGTCACTTATCACTCTGCCTGCTTTATTTACACACTGGAACGTTTTCCTCATCCTTCAGCTACTTTTTGTTAACTATAAGCTATAGCTTTCAGGGACAAGGACTGCATCCTCGTGTATATGTAGACAGCACCTAGCATATTTTGGGTGCTTCAGTAATGGAAACACTCATGTCCTATGATGTGAGACAACTAATGCTGAGTACAGGCAGTCCTTGGAGGACTTAGGACACAATTGGTTCCTGAAAAACATGTCTTAAGTCAAAATGTGGCAACTCGGAACCGATTTTCTCATAAGAAACAATGTTATAAATGGGGGATTGATTCCTGAACCAAGGTCCAATACCCTATTTTCACCCAAAATACCCCAGAATGGTGTACTTGATCAATTATAGAGGAGTAATATAGATACATTCATGTATTTATATTGTAAATACCAATCATATTGATTTGGAAGGACTTCTTTGAGGTGACTTTGCTGGACTTTTTGAAGGGTTCTTGGCTGGAGTCTTCTCAGGAGTCTTGGCTGCAGGTTTTTCTGGAGTTTTGTCTGCTTTCTTAAAGAAAGTGTCCAAGGTAGTTTAGACATAAAGTTGAAACAGGGTGTCAATTTATAAATGTTGTAAGGGCGAAACATTGTAACTCGAAACATTGTAAGTTGAGGACAGCCTGTATACAGTCATTCCTATATTTTCACTGCAGTACCTACATATGTTGTATAGCATTTTTGGATGCCTGAAGTACAATAGGTATAAAACCAAAACTGTTGTCATAACTGTATAATCAAAGCTGAGTATCATTTAAACATCCATCAAAAGACCATCTCAAACAGTCATGTGAATTAATGCCAGTGTGCATGTAACACCAAAATAAAACCAAAGCATAAGACAAGATGGTTCAGTATAAACGGTATAATAGTTGTTCCCTGATTGAAACTGAAGCTCTGGTATAGGGCTTTGCTAAATAGGAATCGATTGCTTAATTAGGGCTCCAACCCCTACAATTCTCCAGACATGATTTCTGAAGCCCCTGTAATCCTGAAGCAAATAATATTACTGTAACTCTACACTTTTCCCAGACTATCACTGGTGTTGCTGATAACAGCAAAACTTAAACTGTTTTCTCACAGGACATCAACACACCAGTCTCTTCTTTGCTGAGCAAATGGATTTCCCCGCAAACTGAATCACTCAGAATTATTACATTATCCATCAACCAAAATGAAATAGCAGCTCTACTCACCTCCTAGAGCTATATGATTCAAAACTAGATTCCACTAGAACAGGGTAACAAAGAAGGGATGAGGCCAAAGAGACATCCTGTATCCAGAATCACTTTTACACAGAACTTTGGTATCACCAGCGAAGTACAAATGTGTTGCCTCCCTCCTCCCACAATAGCACATGGCATATCATGATTTGTGTAGAGTCACTTAATTCTGGTTAAGAAAAATTACCCTTGCCATATAACAGCATGTCACATCAATGTACTGAACAACTTTTACTTTGGGACATAAGTCTCCTCAACATTGCAGGTAACAAAATAGGGGAATCTTTTACAGTACTGAAAAGGCTGCTGAAACCTACTAATGAACTTGACAATACAGAAAGACCTTTGCTGGCAATTTGAAGTAAGCAGTACATGGTAAGCAAGATTGACACCAATTGCTAGCTCTTAACTTCATTAAATAGGTCATTCTCATAAAGATATTGTGATTGAAGACATTTTTTCCCCAGGAGATGTCAATCTCAGCTAATAGAAGGTCAAATCCTTGCAGATCACATCAAAAGATATGTAGTTTCCTTAATCTTAAAATCTCCTTTACCCTAATCATGCTACTGACCTCAAGATACTAATTACAAGAGATCCAACCCCAACAGTACCTTAACACATTGAATTCTGTAAATACTATTATACAGGCCAGCCATTATACAGCAGCTTGGAAACTGTTTAGATGTAATTTTCCTAGATATCTGAATTTCTCTTCCTTCATTATTTATTACTAGTAAACCCATTACTACTTGGATGCCTATATAAAATCTGAATCTCATTTGCTAAAAGTTTATCTGTTTCTGTTACAGTACTTGCTTATCATCATCTAAAGTCACCCTTTCTAATTTCATAAATTCACAAACTCCACTAAAGGTATGAAACTGCAAAGAATCAAACTGAGACAGGTGACGATCAGCAACTGAAACCTTGTTGCTGACAGACACAGGAGCCGGACACTGGTTATAATGGAAAATACTTTCTCAGTCTTGATGTTCTAGAATGTCATGTTATTTACTGCATTTGAAAAGAAATGAAACATTTCTTGGAGTAGACTAGCCTCAATTTAATATTACCACTACATTGAATAAAATGCAAGCAACTTATTCTGTGTACATAAAGTTGATTCAAAGTACCAGTTCCACTATCCTATGGCTAGCAAATTTCACCACCAAGGAGTAAATGTCCTTAGTTGAATATCCCAGGGTACCTTCCACCTTCAAGTCAATATGACTAAGGATATGAGCGCAAACATTGCAATGCTAGCAGTACTCCTTGCTTAGGAGCTCCCCCCCAATAATTAATGGCACTGTGAAAAGTGTTCCTTGTATCAGAAGATTTCACCACCACCACACTTCTAAAAGTTTGTTGTACTACTTACTTCCAGAGTTGCAACAAAATTATTGTTAAAGTAGGTTATTTTACTAAAAGACAAGCATCTGCATTCTAATGGCCATAGCTTATCTTAATTTTTTCCCTATTTTTATTAGAGAGCTTCTTCTGAACAAAGCTTTTTATAGAAAGACTCCAACTGATGTCAGACTTCCACACTTTAACTCTGCTCACACCTATTTTGTAATGCACACTCAGCTACTTCAACCAAACCAGCTCTAAGAATTCTATGCATTTAGACAGACGCAATGGATAACCTTTTAAACACACTTAAGTGACAAGGGAGCCACTACAGCTTAGGTGTTTTCAAAAACTCCATTATGGCCAGCTGGTTCTAAACCACTCAAACTAACTAAAACTTGGCTATTTTGCTCATTTCAAAAACATAAATTCCATGAGCCATGCCTGAAGTTTATTATTGCTGTTGATTCCTTATGTAACCAATTCTATCAGCCAAAGTTTAACAACTACTAATAATATCAGGATATGGATATAAATTAGTAATACAGATCCTAAATGGCTTTGACAGTTTTACTAAGTATATATAGCAACACAGAATGATATTCCTGTCAGACATCAATATGTAGACACAAGACTGAGGGCACCATGGAAACTCAGGGATATTGACTGGGTAGAAAATGAAGCTGAAATTTATGCTTAAGGCTGCTACAGATGCCAAGAATGGAGAATGACCTCCAGCAGTAAATTTGCTGCATAGGCTCCCTATGAACAAGGCAGTCCAAGAAGGATAAATCAGGGACAAGCATACCAGAAATATAGTTAGACTGAATGCAAGACACCCCAAACATATGAGGAACACTCTGTGTGTGCATTACACTGACCTAGTTTGTTCAAAGACAGCATTTTGAATGGTTTGTTATGGAGAAGCTTGAAATAAACAGATTTCCTCAGTTAAAGTCCTAAAATGTTTTTGATGCACTAATCCGCAGATGGTCATACATGCCGAAGTGAGACTTACAGTGTTATTCATGGACCTATTCCCATGGAAAACACCACATCTTATTAGGAAGAGAGGCAAGGGAGGTGGCTTGAGAAGAAAAGCCACCTCCTTGAGCAAAGCCAGCTTAATCCACAGTGCCCAAATTGTAAATTGTGCTTCTTTTTGTAAATCATATCCCCATTAAGGCATGGAAGAAATTCTCTAAAATTTAATAGCACATGTCAAATTAGGACACTCTGAGAGCTCATGTATGAAAGCAGTTCTTCCACCTACCTGTGTAAAGTCTCCATCATACCATGGTAGAAAGCAGGCTGCTAGAAGTCATGCAATGCATCTCATGTCAACCAAGGAACAATATCCAAACTAGTAATAGGCACTCCCCTGTTGGCACCATTTGCCACAGTGGAAAAATGTCCATAAGGACACATCGACATAGCTAGACCATGGCCAGCACAGCTATCAGAGGTGTGGTGAGCCACGATCAATAAATGACACAGCTGTGCAGGCAGATGCCCCTAGAAAAGGGGCAGTTTCCATACTTGCAAAACTTTACTGAGTAGAGCTTATCTCATTTTACTGCTGCAGGAATACTGCTATATTGTACTGTTGTGAATGGAGGTATAACACCAGCAGCGGTGTTATGTATGCTTTGTAGCACTAGAGTAAAGCCATCCATGAGAAAAACAAGGGTCTCTGCCAGCACAGTTACAAGAGTTACAAATCGCACCCCTGACATACAGAACTATGCGTGCAGAAGTCTGTAGCATTTATTTCTTTTAGCCAGACCAGGTTTACAAACAAAAGCAGTATCTGTATGTGTATGTATGTGCTTTCATATGCACTTAAGTAAAATACCTAAAAAAACAAAAACAAGTCTCTAACTACTATGAACTATGAAATTCTCTGGCTCACGTGTGTACACACCCATGCTAAAGAAAGCAGCAAATTTCCTTCCCACCTTTTTATCCAAAAGCCCACTCCAAAGCCCACTAAAGTCCATAGACATTCTTCTGAGTAAAAGCTGCCTCAGTCCCCGGATACAATGTTTAGTTCAGATTCACTCCAGAGAGACATAATTTTTCTACTCTTCCCTCTCACACATAGAGATACACATAGACATAGGGATAGTCACTAAATTCCACAGTGCCGCCTTCTTTCACTTCCACCAAACTTCTCTCTATTGCAACAGCAAACAACTTCTCATGCCATAAACATACATGATCTCTTTCATGTGGGGGGACTTCTTTTGGACA
The DNA here is from genome assembly GCF_001723895.1 of Crocodylus porosus. Taxonomy (NCBI): domain Eukaryota; kingdom Metazoa; phylum Chordata; order Crocodylia; family Crocodylidae; genus Crocodylus; species Crocodylus porosus. The sequence goes on from NW_017728931.1 coordinate 40,621,241, forward strand.
ATTTCTCTTGATGGGTATTTCAATTTTACACTGTTCACTTTTGCCACTTTTTTTGGCCTGTTTAAAATAAACCCCAAGTAAAATTCCCACTGCACATGTGCTCTAATGGACCATTCAAGAGATCCATTAAATATTGAGTCCCCTTACTGTAATCCCCACATTTGAATAAATTTGCAAAGCTTGACTTTTGGGGGAGGGCACATGTCTGGTGTGTAACAGGCCTGTAACAATGCCAAACCAAAGCTCTAGTGGAATAAAAGGAAAGGCAGCATGTGTCAGAGCTGATGACCTCTGGATAATATGTTCTTCCACTTGGACCATTTGATTCAGACTAATGGAGTCTAGTTAGAATAGCCTCATCTGCCCAGCACTGCCAGATACTCACTCAGGAAAAGGTATTATATACAGTGCAACAGTTCTACAGAGTTTATAAACAAGGCCCAACAGACATGGTGGCAGGCTTAATCCCTGATGGGATTCCAGCTTTAAGATGTTCCATTAATGATGTGTTTATTAGCAACGCATTCATTCATCTTTGAAACACAACCCTTTGTGATGTCCAAAACAGAAGAGGGTGACACCAGGTAGACAGTAAGCAACAGGCGCAGGAGGACTCTCCAAAAAATAAAAAGTTCCCCATTGCATGTAAGTAGCTCAATTTTGAAAGGAAAAAAGGGGGGATGGGGGCAAGAGGGAATCCAGCTATGAAATCGTGAACTAGCTGCAAGATGATCTCTAAATCAATGGAAGAAGTTATACTCTCGCTCGGGCAACAATACTGTTACCCTGTTTTCACAGCAAGAAAACTAAGAGCAGAATTTAGCAGTGTCTTCCCAGCCTTTCTTCAAGACATAACAAAGATTCTAATAAAAGGAATGACAACAGCTCAAAAAAGCAATAAAGCAACCATTGTTAGAGTTAGTTTTTGAGCAGCAGCAAAGCAAGGGCCAAATGCGACTCTAGGCGGAGGATGTTCCATGCCACGAAAATCAGAGTGAAAGGGCTTATCCAAGGGTACGGTTTGCCCCTGTTTCTCTGGGGATCAAAGTTATGGTATTTCTGGCACAGTACAAGTCTCTAGCTAGCTACCCACTGTGAAAGGGGGGGAAGGGGGGGTTATAACTGCTGCCCTTCTGTCCTCTGGAGCACCCCTCGTGCGCAGAATAGATGAGGCCAAAATCCCACCTGTGTTTCCCCAGCCCGTGAAGTCCCCGCTTCTCCCCCTGGAGCTTTTTAAGATTTCCACGTAAGGATCTGCCCTCATTCCAAGCAAGGCTGTAGCCAGTGGCTACAGTAAATCCACCCTGAGCTGAGACCATGGATCTCTTCCATTATCCTATGAGTCCTCAAACTACTCCTCAGGGCCCCTTTCTGGAGCAGGGCCAGGGAGGGAGGAGGAGGCATGGGGATGTCCCAGCACACCTTCTCCCTTACAGGCGAAGGGGGGCCAGACTCCCACTGGAGCCAGCTCTGCTTCCCTTTGGCCTCTGGGGGCTTCTTCAGGGTGCCCCCTCCAGGGGAGGGGGGGAGGGAGGGGCAGGACATTTATTCAGGAAGCTCCCTCCAAAGGGAGGGCTGGGTGTGCAATGTGCATGTGTGTGCGTGTGCATGTGTGTATATGTGTTTCTCTGTGGAGCTCCTTCCCAAAGGAGAGCTGTGTGTGCATGTGTGTGTGTACGCGTGTGTCTGTTTCTTCATGGAGCTCCCTCCCGGGGCGGGGTGGGGATCTGTGTGTGCACATGTGTGGATGTGGATGTGTGTGCATATGTGCATCCATGTGTGTTTCTCCATGGAGCTCTCTCCCAAGGGGGGGGAGTGGGGCTGTGTGTGTGTATGCATATGTGTGTTTCTTCAGGGAGCTCCCTCCACAGTGAGGGCTCTGTGTGTGTGTGTGTGTGTGTGTGTGTGTGTGTGTGTGTGTGTGTGTGTGTGCGCGCGTGTTCCTCTATGGAGCTCCTTCCCAAATGTGTGTGTGTTTCTTCACAGAGCTCCCTCCCAAGGGGGGGGGTCTGCTTGTGCATGTGTGTGTGTATGCATATGTGTGCGTGCGTTTCTTCAGGGAGCTCCCTCCAAAGTGAGGGCTGTGTGTATGTGTGTTCCTCTATGGAGCTCCTTCCCAAATGTGCGTGTGTTTCTTCACGGAGCTCCCTCCCAAGGGGGGCTGTGTGTGCATGTGTGTGCGTGTTTCTTCAGGGGGCTCTCTCCCAAGGCGTGGGGCGGGGGGGACATGGAGCAGGAGAAGCAAAGTTTGCGCGGGGAAGCGACCCTCGCGCTGCCATGGGGAGGGCGTCGAAGCAAGGCAGCGCCTTCCCTGCCTGCTGTTCAGTGCCCTGAGGAGAACCCTGTCCCTGCCCCTGCCCCTGCCCCTGCCCGGCGGGGAGCCCCGCGCTGTGCCCGGGCCGGGGCGCTCGGACTTACTTGGAGAGGCGGGTGCCCCCGTGTGCCTCGAGCCGCGGCGGGTGAGGGAGGCG
>NW_017728931.1:40623811-40676363 GCF_001723895.1 Crocodylus porosus
TCCGCAGCGCAGCGCAGCGCTCTGCTCGGGGCGGGGGAGCCGGATCCGCGCCGCCACTCGCCCGAGCGCAGACTGCGGGAAGAGGCAGGCGGGGAGAGCCGCGGCACTTCTCACTCATGTGATCCGACGGGGGAGCTTATGAAAAGCGGGTCACTCAAGGGGCAGGCTCTCCCACCAGGGCTGGAGGGAGGAAGGAAGGGGAAGGGGAAGGGGAGAGGGGCTGGAGGAGGGCTTCGGGCGCTGCTGGTATCCCGCCCCTGCCACTTCAGCTGCGGGCTCTGGGGACCGAGCAGGCTCTGTCCAAAACCAAAAAAAAATCCTCCCCGAAGGGTGTTTTGTGTCTAAGGACACAGGCACAGTTCTTTGGGCAGATGTGATCTCTGTTATTAGACCAGCTGAATAGCTGGAAAGATTGTTCTCTGCAAGCTTTGGGAGACAAACACCATTCTTCAGTCACAGGGAGACCCTGCTGGTGTTTTCGTGCTCTCTGTTTAGTTGGGCTAAGAGAAGAGATCCCATTGACCCAAAGAGCCTTGTCCCCTCTCTCAGGGTGACATCTCTCCCCTCTCTCAGGGTGACATCTCTCCCCTCAGCCTTGCTAGGCAGAGCTCCAGGGTCAGCACTGCAAAGTGCCTAGGGTGGCCATCATAGAGGATGCTCTGGTTGTCCTCTGTCCTCTATTGATACGGAACCGGACGCCTTTATGTTCTCTATTTTTCTCTTGAAGAGAAGAATAGAGGACATAAAGGCGTGGGGTTTCATGTAGGTAGGACAGAGTAGCGGAAAACCAGATTGTCCTCTGTGATGGCCACTCTAAAAGTGCACCGTTGGCCCCCATGTTAGGAAGTCCCTGGGAGCAAAGTGAACGTTTGAAGCCCCATTCAGTTCCCACCCCCTTGCAATATACACACAGAGATGAACTTAAAAGGCTAACATCTGTCCTCTGAGACCAGCACAGAGATGAACTTAAAATTAAGGCTTGACATCTCTCCTCTCATACCAGCACAGCGTGTAGGGGGTTTGCACCATGGCCAAAGTGGACACCCACTCCTTTCAGATGTTTCAAAGGCAAATACTTACCAGCCCTGTTTGGCATCAGGGGCTTGATTCAAAGCTCTTGCATGTAGAAGGGAACGTTTACATTAATTTCCCTGGCTTTGAGTCCAGCTCTATCTGAATCTCCTGACTATGCAAAAGAGAGTTGGAAGTGTGTGTGTGGCAGGGAGAAAAAGATGTCAGATGCTTTTAATTTCCAGTTAGGCTGACAATAATATTAAACCAACTTTTATCATGCAATTTCAACACATCTAATTCCATTTCTTGCTGGAATTACATCAAGGCTTGCATTTTAGAGGCTAGCTCTTCCAACTTTTAGCTTCATTACATCTGCTGAATAAGAATGTTCCACAGTCCACAATTTAATTGAAAATGTAGTGGACTCTTTCCAAAACCTGGGCATATTCTATCATTCCTACATTCTCGTGTGAGTCTATTTTCTTGCTTTTAAAGGCACATACCATTTGGATTGCGGCTTGTCTTTTTGGGGCCCAAACTAACCGTCCCTATTCCAAGTTAGTGCAGAAATCCAGTTCAGGTTCTCCTCCTGTTTCCAGAGGAATGAGCTAAGAAGTCCTTTGTCTGGCAAAAGTGTATATTGCATCATCTAACACCTTCCACCTGTGACAATGAAAGGCACTGTACAGTAAATCCCAGATTGGATAATTGCACCCACCTGGATTCTTTCTGGGTTAGGAAAATCACTCCCTTCCACCCACACCTTGGTTTCTTCCTTTCATCATACAGATGTATATTTATTTCTGTCACAAATCATTACTGTCTTGAAGGGTTTGCACCATGGGGATATTTAATGAAAATGATGTCATTTAAGACAACAACTTTGACTTTTCAATACCAAACAGACGACTGGTTCAGACAGAACATTTCTCTTTTGCCACTGAGCTAAGGGAGGATGGCGAGAGAGGCCAGAACAGCAAAGAAAAATCCACTTCTTTACGGTGTCACAACAATTCTCAGCGCTGTACAACAAGACAGATACCTGCTGGTTTGCACCACCATGGAACGTGCAAATGAGAGCCAGGCCTCATAGCAGAAGGGCACTGTCCAGACACACTCCCTGGACCAAATCGCCAACGCCAAAGTGAACTGTCACCAAAACCGTGAGCTCGGGATGGAAATTGAGGTTTGAGCAGTATGGAAAGGCAAGGAAAGAACGTAACTGACTGACTTCATAACTACCTGGGGGCTGAAAGCAAAAATGACTCTTAAAGCCACTCTAAAATCCTCTTCTCTGTTAAAAATCTTGACATTTTGTAGAAATAAGGAAAAAAAACCTTGTTTTTTTAACCAAAAAAAGGAAAACCACTGAAACTTCCCGCCAAAAGCAAAAACTTTGCAAAATAAATCATTTTCTCAGAAAAGCAATTTTCCATCAAAGTATGGTTTCAGTGGAAATTTTTTGACTGGCCCTGTTGATACTTTCTTCAGCAGTCTCTGGTTCCTGTTCCTTCATAGCTCAGAGATTAATTGCTAGAGACAAAATATATTCATTGAACCAAATCCTAGTCCTGCGTAATGTGATTTAATTTACAATTTGTTGGGCTGACATCTCAACTCTTCAGCAGACAAATCGGCTAGGTGCAGACATTCAAAAAGCCTGATGTGGCATCCATCTCAGTAACACGATTTTCTGTAAGCGGCGTAGTTTAGATCAGTAGCGAACAAAACACACAGTCGCCTTTTAGTGTGAGGGAAGCGGGGCAAATGACCAATGTATGTGTGCCAAACTTCTATTCTGTTACATCTATAGACCAGTTGCCAATCACTGGTAATGATCAGAAAAATGCAATGTCTGTATCTGGCCATTAGGATGTAAATGAACTCTGATGAAAATTGAATAAATGTACTGAATTACATTTTTATTGCTAGGGTTAATAATTATCATGATTATTGTCATTGTTATATTGATGATGATACAACAATTTTGGGGTTGCATTAATCATATTATTTCCTACACAGTTCAGCCTCAAACTCCACCTGAGCTCAGAGCTGCAGTACACTAGTATCATACAAATATCAAAGACATGCCCTTCCCCAAATTGCTAAGGTGTCTGGTACCTTTGGGCACTTTTGCATGTACTCCAGGGGTGGGTCAGGGAGGTCACTTTAATTAGAGCAGCTTGGAGAGCCGTTTTAATTAAAGCACCTGTAGCACCTCATGTATCAGCATCCCTGTGCTTCAAAATGGCAGAGGGAGCGCTTTAACTAAAGCTCATCCAACAAGCTTTTGTTAAAGTGCCCCCACCACCGTTTTGACACATGGGGACACTGATACATGAGATATGGAGGCTGGCTGGAGCACGCTAATTAGCATGCCCCAGCGACTCGATTAATCCAGTCTGCTCCAACTGCTGTAATTACAGTGCATCAGAGCAGCCTCTTTGCACATCTACAGGCACCCTCTGACATTAACAGAGATACAACAAGTGACTCTCCAGGCTGAGTCAAAGGGGCCATTCTCTCTTAGGGGAAAACCAGTGCTGCTCCTTCTGCCAGAGAGACCATGGCCAATGTGCTAAACAGCATTAAAGGTGCCCATCCATGAAGATTTGCTTCTTGTTATCTCACTCATCCCACCTTGGACTTGAACCCAGATCTACCCATGTGGTAGGCAGGAACACTGCCACACAGCCACCACTGAAGAAAAGGTAAAGATAGTGCCACACCACCATCCATGAAGAAAAAGCTGCACAGCATGGGGAAAATGGTGATATGGAAGCTACAGTGTAGCCAGATGACATTAGATGCTGCTTGTCGATTTTGTCACATTCCACTCCACCCATTTTGTCCTTTGTTTTTCTCTGAACGTCACTGAAATATTTCCCATATCTGGATAGTCTTATTGGAGGACAGAGAGGTGAAATGAAGTAAAATTGTTAAATCTCTGGAATACGTGAAAGATGGCAAAATCCAAGCTGAAAGATAAACCTAAGTTGTTGACTAAGGTCCTGGGTATAACCATAACTGCATCGTACTGGAGGGCTTGGTGTCAACATAGCATGGCAGGGCACCCCCTGACTGGCCATGCTTGCCACTTAAGTGATGGGCAGGGGGCCGGCGGGAGCACCGGTGTCCCCCCTGCAAGTGCTGGCCAGGGAGTGGAGCACTGTTGCACTCCCAGAAGCGACCGCAGTCACTCCCAGAAGCGGCCGCAGCTAGATTTACCTAAAAATCTTGTTTGTAGGCTCTGGGGGGAAAAAAAGAAATGTCTCCTCACTAGATTTAAAACCCTTGCCCTGAGGGTTGTTTGTAGCTGCATAATTTAGGCTGGTCAAGAAACAGACTGGAAAAAAATGAGTTGGCAATTACAGGGGATGAACTCTCTAACTATAAATTAATTCTTCACTGCTTGACATAGTCCACAAGGGGAGAAAAGGGCTGATGAAGCTTGCTCCCTTTAGAAAGGAAAAGAGGTAAGATCAAGGGCACAAGTTCCTAAGATCTAGATGGTTGATGCAAAATGCTAACATGCTAACCATACACTCTAATTGAATCTTCAGTATTTCCAACAGCTATTGCTCAAACAGTTTCTTTGGAAGGGCAAGATTTTCTAGAAGTATTCAGCACCAGGAATCTTGATTATGGCTAAAAAAACCAGAAGCACTTTTTATAAAAAACAGAAGCACCAGCCCCTAACAACTATGAAACTAAGAAACTTCCTGTGAAAAATAAGAAGCACTTTCCTATTGCACTTCATCTCAATAATAATTATGCTCTGAAAGGTGTTGAGCACTTTTAAAATCCCTTTAACTTCTGATGGAGTTATAGGTACTCAGGACCTCTGGGCTGGGATTTTCAAATGAACCTGAGAAGTTAATCACTCACATCTGGTTTACTTCCAGTGGGAGCTGGTCACCTCCTTAGACTCCTTTGTAAGGTTTAGCCTTAAAACAGAACAGTCTGAAATTGAGACAATATCTTGTGCATTTTCTCCCCGTAAGTGTTTCAGTGTTTTGTTCCCGTCACTTAGCAGAAAGATGCTGCGCTTTCCAAAACGCAAACAAAAGTGCACACACCAGTTAATAGGTCAGCTTGGGTTGAACTTACTTTGCTTGTTTCAGATATACTGTAAATATCAATTTCATTCTCTCACCCTTGCCAGCTCTTAGCTGCAGCAACTGCCAGGAAGATGTAACATGATTCCGGGAAAGCAGAACAAGAACACGAGAACAATTTAAAGATTTTTTTCACCTTTTGCTCCATTGTTGTTCCCTGAGCTATTGAGCTGCCAAAGCCTAACACTGAGTGCCCACAGATGCCTGCCCCTCCACTAAGATCAGATTTCCATTAGTGATACTGAATTATTTAGTAAATGTATTGAACACTGAGATCAGCTGCTTCTGAGCTGTGTTCCTTCTCACACCACCTTCCCCATCAAGCCTGCATAGTCGCTGGCATATCATCACAGAAAATTATCAGCCCCATAATTATAGTAGAAAAAAATCTATGGTGTTTAAAAATAATAATTCACATCTTGCACTGTAGCTTTAAAGTGAACTACTCATTAAAAGGTTTTGCAGGCATATTGGGGAAGAATGCAAACCTGGAAACTGTAACTCATAACATTTTTTTTAACACACCCAAAATTGAATTAGGAGCGTCATGGAATATTAAAAAACACACAGACACACACAAAGTTCATGTTCACAAAGGCTTTATACGTAGGTGTGCGTGTATGTAACTTTACACGTTACAGTTATACTGATTCTATTTTCTTCAGCAGGACTAAGCACATGCGATAAATTGCTTACACACATACATGTTCAGAGACCCGAATCCGTAAAAGCTACACATAATTACAGGGCTTTCTTAAACCGCAGGCATTTTAAAGTGTGTTTCTGTTGTTATTTGTGCCTGTATATATTCTTTTTCTGGTGATGAAAGGGTGACTGATGGTAGTGATTGATAATGGAAATGGAAATTTGAGTTACCCGCTCTTTGAAATTTTTTCATGAAGATCATTTTACTACTGAAAAAGAGTTACTGCAGAACAATTTTTGCTAGGGAAAAATGTCAGCTGTTGCGAAAAGTTTTGGTTTCTCCCATAGGACATGTCAAAACAAAACATTTCTTTTCAAATCCACATTTAAAAATTAAATTAAAGTTTTCTTTTCATTTTTACTTTCAAAATGGGGTTCTGCTCAGCTTTTTGTTTAGGGAAGAAAAATAAAAACAAAGTAGAATTATTATGTGGAAAGTTTGACTCAAAACCACAGATATTGTTCCATTTTGACCTAAAATATCAGTTTTAAAAAACAAAAAAAAGACACATTAAGTCAACACAGAATAAACATTGTCAGTTAGATTTGCTTTGAAATGTACGGCAGGAGAAATGGTGTGGGGGAGTTTAAATGATGATTTCTCAGTCAAAATTTCTGCAGGGAAAAAATTAAATTTCACACCTGGCTCTGCAATCCACTTAAGAGATGCGATATTAGCAGCAGGAGTATCAGCTTTTTTATGCCTCCATGATATTGCACCCCCTTGAGTATGACAAGGAGGACCCCACTTTAAAGGTAGGAAGGGTAGTTGATATGGTCCTGTGCTGAGATTCTCAACCAGTGTCAACTATGGTAATGGATATTTCTCTACTGGAAAACACCCAATTTAACACTTTGTTAAATTATAACAAAGTTTGGTCACTGTCAGTATGAACTGGATTTGAAATATTGATCTAGGGATGTAACACTCTCTATGTCTTCACTAATCACATAAACCACAAATTAGTGTGCAATACTAAAAAGAAATGTCATTAATAATACAACAACCATAACCAAGTTGTGATATAGAGGTTGCATCATGACTATGTTTAGTGTTAATGAAGATTAAATCATGGAGAAAGAATACTCACATTTCTTAAAGAGACTACTATTTTAATATTCTCCCAATACAAAGTAGGACACAAATAATGTAGCTTTTCATTGAATACATTATAAAATAACTATTTTTCTAGTTGTCACCTAAATTCTCTTATTTTAAAAAAATCTGGTTTTATTGAAATTTGTGATGGCCCCAATTAAATCACTGCTAAATTGAAAAACAAATTTCAAGAGCTTTGAGAGTTTCTGCTGTTGTGCAGACAAACTGAGATGTTTTCCTTCAGTCCTAGTGCAGAATATGAAGCTGAACCTCCCATTGTGAAGTACTAGTAAAATCACAAGAATAGAGCTACAGAAAGAGCGAAGCACTGGCAAGCAATTCTACAAAGTATTCATAAGTGTCATTGCCACAAGAAAGAGTGTAGTGGTGTGCTTTGACCCCACTCCTACCTGTATTTATTCAGTTACAGTACTTCAACTATTCTTCAAGTCTCAATGGCCCAGACTGGAAACAATGAATAAATCATTCAGCATGACAGCTTAGCATTTCAATAAGCCTGCAAGCACATATATACACTCTTAACCATCATGAGTAGTTCATTAGGACTACTCATGGTAACATGTGCATTAGTGTTTCCTGGAGTGAGGCCAAAAGTTGCAGAGGTAACAAAAAACCATTCATAAAGTAGAATGTGAAGAATGCTTGAGAGCTGGAGTGGAAGATAGAAATGGTTGTCCAGTGTATGTATGGGTGCACAAAGAGAAAGAGGAATAAAATCTGGGGTTGCACTGAAGCTAAGTAACATATCTATGCCATTAGCCATTGCAAAAACAGCTGGTGCAAAATGGGGGGATTCTGGAGATACTATGAGACATAAACTGACAGTTCAAAATTGAGAGCAGAAAGTCAGAAATGAAAAAATATAATGTCATATCAGCTACAAGCATAATAGTACCTCTTTGAGATAAGCTTCTGTGAAAGGAAGTTGACTTCAATATCAGCTTTTCCATACTCAGCTAGTATAGCAAAATAGGGCATCAGCACACCCACACTCAGTCTGTGCATCGTAAAAGTGTATGCACATATTCACATAAAGCCCTTTATCATCCATAGAACATTTACTGCCATATAGGTAGCAGGAATATCATAGGAAGACAGGAAAGATACCACTTCATGCTAAATGAAGGACTGCCAACTTTCATAATTTTTTCATGGCTATTCTAATAGGAGCTTGTTTCTAAAGCCCCAGGTTTTTGAGTCTCACGATTCCATACCAATCTCAGGTTTCCTTTAAAATAATGTTTCCAGCCCTCCTGATTTCAGCTAAAAGCTTGAAAATGTGAAGTCTAAAAAGGTCAAAACCCTGAAATTAAAGATATTTTCATGATATTTTAGCTCATGTTTCTGAATACTTGTGGTTGTTAATATAGTAAATACAGATCTAAAATAGTGACCATGATTTCTTACTTCCTTGCATTTCCTTCCCTCCCTCTTTTTCTTCCTTCCTTTCACCGTAGTCTTCCCTTTGGTTCATCCTCCTCCACATTTACTTATCTGGTCTGATTTCCTCTCCCTTTACACTAGTGTAAGTGAAGAGAAACTCCACTGAACTCAACTGAATTCTATCAATGGACAAATGAAGGTAAGAGGAGAGTCAGACCTACCATCTTCCCAACCAGTAGGAATATAGGTTCTGATCCTCCATCTGGGTCAGCATAGTTGGGTCTCCCTCTCAGCATGGAGCACAGTGACCAGTGGAGATCTGACACTAACATCCCACAAATCAGCAAATATTAATCTCATGCTGAAGAAATTCTCTCTTGTGGCACTGATGCACCTGATGACTAGTGCTTTGTCCTTTGTTTAAGTAAGATTATTGAGATGGGGCAAAGAGGTGATCTGATCAAATTACCTGGGCCATTTTGTTCTTGAGTTGGACTGGCATATGGCACAAAGCAGCTCTGATCTTGTTGACCGATTATTCTCATCTAGTGAAGAATTTGAATCAGGTTTCCATGTTGAGACATTTGATCTATTAGCAACTTTCGACTCTTTTTTGAGCAGGGATTGTTTCCAATGTGTATGCAATGCTAACAGAAAGGGAAGCCAGTTTTAACCAGCTGCTAGGCCCTAGCATAATGTTATTGTTAATAATTAATTCCCTTATTGATGAGTTAGTATTGATGGGTTTGCAGATATTGAGAGGAATAAGTAAAATTGTACTTTTGGAGCAATGTTCCTATTGTTGCAAGTTACTTTTAAACAGCCTTCAATTGTACAATAATTTATCCATATTTCTATTTAAAACTATAGAATTATTTTCACCCCTTCAGGCTATTCCCTTTCCAGTTATTCTAGATAAACAGTAAGATATTGCACAGCAGACCCTAACAAATAGGCAGATTGAGCCACCTTTCTCCCCACACCCTAACATGCACAGCAGACTACTTCTCTCTAGCTGAATGATGTACATACAGGTCCTATTAGAACAGCATAAATAATAAATACATTTAAATTACACCATTGTCGAGCAAAAGTTGACAGCAAAAGCAACACAAGATTTGTGCTGGAGATGGCTGTAAGCTGGCTGGAGGCAATGTGATATTTAATAAAATGTTCATACTATTAATACAATGTGCCTATTTATTTTTCCTCCATGGTTCTTTTTCAGGATGTAGGAAATTGGAGGCTTGCTGATCTTGTTAACAAGGCATTTGGGTGGGACAATGACACAGCTTTGCTGTATTGGTTATCTAAAGCATATGCATAAACAAAAGTTATCGATGAACTGTCTTGGCATTTGTTATTCCTTCAGCTGCTTTGAATGCGGTATGATGAGCACTTTTGATAAATGGATAGGGTGTCTTATTTCACTCTAGTGTCTGCTGGGTGTCTTATGAAATTCTCTCTTAAAATATCTTAAAATGAAACTCCTAGAGAAGCACAAAGTGTTGGTGGAATAGAAAAATACTCATGGGTCCAAACCCCAACATATTCTTAAGAGATATTCTAAACACCAAGGATGTGCTGGAAATGTATAAACATTTGTGAAGTTCATTTTTTTAATCTTTTAAATCATTATAGATCTCACTGAGATGGGACAAGTCTATCCATTATACACCTGCAACATTTGGGATCAGGATTTTGGGGGAAGAATTTATTGTTTAACGCTCTGAGAGCCTCAAGGAGCCTAAGTGAACAAATAAAAAGAAACTTTGTGCTGCCTGTTTTCACAGTATAATTTTTCAGGGAAAGAAAGGAAACAAATAGGGATATAGCGAACACCATGTAGGAAAGAAGAAAAACAAATAAAACAGAGGAGACAGAGCAACCCATAAGGAGAAAATGAGAAAAGGAATGAAAAGAAATTCATAAAGAGAAAACGAGAAAGGCTATGACAGTCTTCTCTTCAATATTACGAACATCAAGTACGTATCTGGCCTCTGATTTCCAAAAGTGACTAATGATTTTGGGTGTCCATCCAACTCAAGACACTTTGAAGAGAGCACCCAGCCTCTCAATATTAGACCTGCTTTTATAGGGCCTCGGGTTAGGTACCCCAAAACTGATGCCACCTCGTTACTAGTCACTTTTGAAAACTTTGGTCATTATGTCCTATATATTTCACTGTATATTTCTGGGACCCATCCTTTAACTCAGTTTAGCTGCTGTGCTGCCAGTGAAAGATAATGATTGACGAGTGCTGTTGCTGAGACTCAAGTCACATTGCTAAACTGACTGGTGGCATGTATTGCTGGAGTCACCAGCAATAGGTTAGGGAGAAGAAGGATTGCTGGTCTGCCTGAGAACTGTGCCTCGCTCTTTCAGAACAAACACTCTCCCTCCTCTCCAATGAAGTATCACTTTCATGATGAACATAACATTGCTCTGGAGCAGATCTTTTTTTTAAATGCCGTGCACATTTCACATGGAGAATAAATGTTGTTGTTGTTTTTGGCCTTTATCTTCTGTTGTTTGAACCCATGGGGTAAGCAACTTGGCAGTGTCCTGCGCACTAATACAGTACTCCAGTCCCTGGAGCAGTCTCTAACACTTCCAGCGCTCTGTGCACTTTACAGGGGCCATGAGAAGAAAAGAAAAGGAAACATTTGTAGCTATTTTGTGTTAGGGACCAGATTCGCCTTTTGCCTGATGTAGATGTGGATCAGTAGAAAGAATGTTACAGTGCTCCAGGCAGTGTCCTCCTCCTCCTGGTTCCCATCTAAAATCAAAAGCCCAATAACTTAGAGAAGGGCAAATCTGTTTCCCATTTTCTTTGAGATAGCAGAGCTGAGACTTTTCACTTGGATACAGATAGTACAGCTCACAAAGTCATGAAACAACCCCCAGTGCAGCAGGGACTGAGGAAAAAAGTAAGAGGCTGGGCAAGAACCTCGGTGCAGTAAAATTTATCAGGTGAGGTATCCAAAAGGCAGAGAAAGGGTTTGGGACTGAGCATCCAGTATTATGCAGCTTTGAGCAACTGAGGCAAACTCCTGGCCAGCTGCCTGTAATGTGAGTATGCTAACTCAGCTACTGCACAGGACAGGGAAGTGAGGTCTCATCAGTTAATGTTTGTACACCTTAACATCCTCTACCAAAACGGGTATAGATTTGTAGTTGCTTTATTATATTTTCATGCCCAAGAGCATCCTTTACACAACTCATAATGAGAAAAGATTTTGATTAAAGCAAAATACTAGAATATATGAACTCTCTGCTCAGTTCTTCCTTCTGACACAGACTTTCCTATCTGACTTTGGGCAAGTCATGTAAACCTCACTGTTTTTCAGTTTCCCACCAGTTAATGGGGAAGATACTTTATCTATTTAACTGTCAAGTCTGTAGTAAGTCTTTCCTACTCCTTTTTCATGTTGTACCTAGTTCAGTTGGGCCTCAGTCTCAGCTGGGACTTGTAGTGCTAATGTAATACAAACAGTCATCAATAATATTTAATTGTCTGTTTTAGTAGGAACACGCCTTTGTGGCAAAAGTTCAAAATGATATATACCCAACTGGGCTCCAAAGCTCCTAATACAGCTCTAACATAGAACTGGTATGCTGCAAGTTATTAATGACTACCATCGGGTAAATCTTTGATTCAAACACACCAACAGACCTGGTTAATTTGATGCATCTACTGACCACCTTTCTTCTAGAATAAATAGAAAGCAATTAAGTTCCCTCCCATGCAGAGCAGCAGGGAACAATAAAAACTACTGCTCAAGTCAGCTGGATACATGGTGATATTTTAACAAAACCTAACTCTGTTAGGTTAACAGAGGTTTTCTTACTGCAAGTGCTGAGACTAAGGGCCAGATCCTATTCTGCGTGTTAAGAATCTAATTACCCAAGTATGTGATAGCATTCTAGCCTGCTTGAGACACTTGGGGGAAAAAACCCAGTACATTAATAGTACGCTTTTATCTTACCCTTAACGTCACAGAAAATAGTGCAGGGGAAGAGGATCAAACCACGTTTTGAGGTAACATTTTTAAGGACTCAAAAAAAAATTGGAATAGGAGCATAATTTGATACCCAAGTATCACTTACATGCCTAAGAAGTGCAATAGGATTTGGCCCTAGGTTTTTGTGTTTTCTCTGAAATGTCAGATTTCAAAATTGTGAGCAAGAAAACTGCTTTCTGTTGCTGAGGTCTATTGCATTCAGGAACTTCGCATATGTATTATCTATAAGAAAATGGGATTTCACCAAAGAATACACCTGACTTTCATCATCAGTTTGTCCTTTTAATGAAACAATCTTCCAATGTTTCAAACACTGGATGACTGACAGAGCAAGAAGGGAATAGCACTCTTCAGTGCAGGAGAAAAAACAGCTGTTCCCCACTCAAGCAGCCAAGCCAGCAATCGGCTGCCCATGTTTGCTTGTATTGTTGCTTTGAGTTAATTAAGAAAAACAAAAAAAAGTTGGAACAGTGGAATATTTCATACCAATTAGGGAAGTTGAGAAGCAGGAAGGGATCTGTATAATGAGTCCTAAGGTTACTCAGTGTGCCTGTTTAAGGCAGAAAAGCAGCCCTGAGACAATTACAGCTAAACTCCTGAGCCTTAAGCAGCAAGTGATCTATCACATGTAAAAGTCTGATCAACCCAACAGACAGGTAGCAGGAAAGCAGTTGGTGGTGGCCAATAGCTCAGACATCTCTCCCACATCATTTAAAAACACCAACTAAAACCAAGATTTTCAAGTGTGACTTCTGATTTTTAGGTACCCTGGGGAGGAGATGTAACACCTGAAAGAGGACTGATTTTCAGAGCATTCTAAATACTGACATTTGGTAAAGACTAAAGTCATTGTCTACCAATTGTTAAACACTGTTATTAGGCTAGTGCAGTTATTTTAAAAACTAAAAGACTGACAAACAGAAAATTACAATAGTACATGTCAAAAACATCCTAAATAGCTGAAGAAATGAGTTTACCAGCTTAAATTCTGATGCATACATTTCAGAAATGTGACTGAATTTCAAAACACAAATGCACACACTCAGACAATACAAAGGCAAAAGCTTCCTATTTACATTGTTTCAAAATAATGGCTATTTCCCTTTACAAGTTTAACCATAAGCTTTCCCTTAGCATAGCTAGGGGGTGGAAAACTGGGGCTACCAAGCTCAGGTACCTATTTTGAATCACAGTTCCCACCACCATCACTCCAGTAGTCACCACCATATGTTTTGTTAAACCTCTGAAGCTCACTATTACTCTATGATTAAATCATGATTTCATGTGGGAATAAATCTGAATGTGCAGTTCTTTGCTACATCACTGGCAAGAGTGCAACTGGGAGTGATGGAAGGAACTAAATTGAGCTGGGCAACCTCTATCATCTGGAAAGGCCACTGAGAACTCTAGTAACTGTGCCAAGGAAAAAAACATGTTAGAGTTACTCAATGGCCACACTGTCTTTATTCTGGTACTATCTCATTCACTCAGACACCACTGATTGTGTCTGCCCTTCCAACTTATACTTAGTATGATAAGGCAGAACAGTGAGGCAATGAAAGAGAGTGAATGTCCAGAATAATAATGATCTCTACACATCCGTATAATGTCTTTCATCCAAAAAGATCCCCAAATGCCTTACAGACTATCTGAGACCATTTCATCCCTCAGTGAAATGCAGACCCTTCTGAGTGTAATTATATATAAATGAAGTGGATCAAATTGAAATTCTCTGTTTTCACCAACAAAGAAATTGACCTAGTATGTATATATATGAAGAGACGTATGTACACGCATTACATATTGTATGCCCATCTGTCCAGAGAATACGGGTGTATGAAAAATCCTAGGATTAGATCTAGTCCCATGAGAAAAAATATAGCACCTCTTCTTTCATTGCCTATTTTTATCAGCAAATACATCATCAAATGCTGGGTAACCCCCATAGTCTGTGCCACACAGTGAACAATTTGACTCAAAATAAACTAAAGCGGGGACACCAGATGGAAGAGCCAAAGCACTGCCTTAGAAGTATATTTTTGGTTTCATTTTTGTCTTTGGATAGCTTTTTTTTCATCCTCCTGTCACCCTCAAAAACCAAATTCTACTTGGCTGTGTACTGCCATCTATGCTTAGCAGGCCAGAAACCTCAACCTGAACTGATTATTCCCTCCACTTTGTGAAAGGCCATCTTGCAGCACTCCAGAAATTGCTTCTAGCTTCTACATTTAGGGTTTACAAAAATAAATATCCTTCCCTCTCCTGGGATTAGACAGAACTGCTCAGCAGCCTACTGCCTGTTTGAGTTTCATGTAATATGCCTGCCCAAGTGATGAATACACAATGGGTTGAGTTGTCATCACAAACTCCCATTTCTCCCATGACTGATCTCTACTGGCTCTATGATTAAACAGCAGGCTGAGTGTGAACATCAATCATTAGGGATTTTTGTTTTGGGTTTTTTTTGGTTTTCTACCTGGTTCCCACAGAGCCCACTTAATGTCAGTGGATGGATCCTATATGTTCAGTTTCAGCAGAAGTGTTTCATGTCCCTTGCATGTGACCTTTAGTCTCTTACCTGCCCAGGCTTTGATTGTCACTGTGCAAAGTTTGAGATTCCTCATTCTTGAGGTTAGAAATGTATCCTTTGATCTTTGGTTTCCTGTAAGCATTATCCAGTAGAAGCCACTCAGATGACACACCTGCTTAACAAGACCATTTATCAGTGAACAGATTCTCTGCATTGACTTGCATCTGTTAAATAACAGTTAACTAGGATGGTTTTAGGCAGCTTGGCATGCCTTGCCTAGATTCTGTTTCCACGTGCTAAATGCTTCCTGGATGACATTTGTGATCTGTCACATACAGACTCTGAATGGAATTTCTCATGTGGTGTAATATGAATAACTACCATTTAAGACACAATGGCACTTTAAATGTGCTATACACTTTTCCACTATAGTCCTTTCTCCATTGAGTTTACAATCTAAACTGATAGACAGATGAAGCAGGTAAAGAGATTGTTTGTTGAGCAGGGAGTGTTACCAATGCTTATTATTTTATCATGATTGTCACAATATATGGAGTTCTTAATTACTGTATTCACACGGGCACACACAAATCTCCACTTTCTTTTTGCAGACCTGAATTAGGATCATAATCAAAATCTTGAACATTTTAAAACACCAATATTCATCCAAGAAATTCCAGATGTGGTCCCTTGAAACATTTTATTTCAAGAATTTTGTTTCAATAAAAAATTACCTTTTAGTATAGATTATCCAAAGTTCAATGGGAATTTTTTTTTGAGAATTTCAAAATGAGACACTTGAAAAATTTGAAACTATTTATTTTTCAAGCATGTTTTGAATTATGAGATTCTCTGCACAACAGGTCATATGAAGTCCTAAAAATTCAGCTTGTACATGTCTTCATTTAATATTTCAATTAATCAGCTCTGAAGAGACCAATTGCAGAACTGTCAGCAATAGTTTCCTTAACAATAGAGCTCTTTCAATCAAGATTAAATGTTATGGTTAGCTATAGGCTTGATGTTTCATTCCACATGTAATTATACTAGTGTAAAGTTGTCGTATATCCTTACCATTCTGACTTGATAGTGTTCTACACCCATTACACACTGAGGTAAGGAACTATACCTGTCTTTTAAGACAGAATGTACTTTAAAAGTGACAATTTACAAGGATATCAGTATGTAAGAGAGAGATAGACTCAGTCAAAAACCTGCTGTGTCTCCAGTCTCTACCAGAGCTCCAGCCAGGCAGCAGAGGGGAGGGGCCAATCCTGCTGTGGAGCAGAAAGCCCTGCCCAGCCCAGAGAGAATGCTGGGATGCTGGGGGTGTCTGGTTTATCTTAAACCAACAAGGGGTCTGGGACAGATATTGCATAAACTGGTTTGAGCCAAATCAGTTAAGTCTGCTACTACATTCAACCAGGTTCATCTCAAAGCAGTTTCAGCCATTTTCAGACTGGTTTATTTGCAGTGAACATCTGTTCTGTTACAGGTTTAAACCAGTTTCTGATCATTTAAACTGGTTTATGTGTAATGTCTGTCCCTAGCCAAGATCAACTGTTGGTTTGAACAAACAGATGCATAACTAGACCCTGCAGGTATAGGATTACTTCCAATATTGGTCTATTTTTAGACATAACCTTCACCGTGTCCCTGCTAAGCATCACTAGTTAGTTTAAAAGATCCTGCGTGAAAAGGAACCAGCGTTTAACTACAGGGAAATGCTAAAGTCACTCTGCTGCAGGGATAGTGCAAACTACTTTTTACAAAGTAAATGACCCTTGACAGGACTGATTTTCTCTACTTAAGGTGGATTTCCCCCCCCCCTCCCCAGCTTCAGTTATGTTAGGAAAGACTTTCTTTATTGAATAAACAGCTTGGACATTTTGCATTTCAGGTGTGTGAGAGGAATGACTGAAATAGAATCTAAGATAGTTATTCCCAACTAGAGTGCCATGGCACCTTGCAGTGCTTAGGGATCCTTTAAAGGGGGGCATGGGATGCCTCACAGTGGGCACATCTACATGTGAAAATAATCTACTCAAAACTACTCAAAAGTAAACTTTCTTGGGCACGTGTCTACACATGCAGGGTTACAGGAGCAGATTTACTGCTCCTAGCAGCAGACTGGTTCCACTCCCTGCAGTCCTCCACTGGGCCCCAGCAGCAGCCAGGGGGAGCTCTAGGTTCCCCCTGGGTGGTAGCCCAGGGGATGGTAGAGAGCACAGGGCCAGAAGACAGCTGTCTCCTGGTGGGGGCTAGGACATTGCTCCCTGGAGCTGCCTGCTGTCAGGGCTGTCTGCTGCCCTAGGAGCTGCCTGCTACTCAGGTGGGCTCCACTCAATGTTCCCCTGTCCTGCCAGCAAGGAACTCCTAGCTCCCACTCCATAATCTCCCAGCCTGAGCTCCACAGCCACGGGGCCATCACTGGGAGATGCTTACCTCTCAGCGCCAGCTCTGCGATCACAGGGTCAGGATTCTTATCTCCCAGCACCATCTTCATAGTCACAGGGGCAGACTGGGAGATTCTTATTGCACAGTCCACTCTGTAGTCACAGGGCCCAGGCTGCGAAATATTTATCTCCCAGCCTGAGGTCTGCAGTCACAGGGCTGGTGCTGGGAGATTCTTCCCAAGAAGTGGGATATAGATGTCCCAGCAATCTCCCAGCACCAGCCCTGTGACCATGAGAGATTCTTCTCTCCCAGCACTGGCCCCATAAGTGTGGAGCAGCCATTGGGAGAGAAAAATCTCCCAGGCCAGGCCCTGTGACTGCAAAGCTGGTGCTGGGAGATAAGAATCTTCCAGTCTGATACCGTGATTGCTTGGACTGGGAGACATTGTCCCCACCTGGGTTCCGGTGGCAGAGCCCGCCCTAGCAGCAAGCAGCTCCCAGGGGCAAGGAGCAATCTCCCACATCCTGCTACCCAGCTGACCAGGAGTATATGTGCTCCTGGTCAGGTGTCTACATGTACACTACAGCACAGTAAGTAATCGCAAGTAAATTTGCTACTTGCATTTGCAGGTAGCAAATTTACTTGCAATTAGAGCCAATTACTGTGCAGGAAGCATCTGCACGTGCAAACAGTGATACTGCACAGTAATTATCTCTAATCTCTAGTAAAGCATCTCATGTAGATCACCATCCAGTGTCATAGAATCATAGAGAAGTACATCTGGAAGGGACCTCCATAGTCATCTAGCCCAACTCCCTGCCTGAGGCACAATCATCTCTATCCATTCTTAGGTGTATACACATGATGCAAAAGATAAATTCAACAAATTTAAAATAAGAAACCAGTGTTAGAACCATTCTAACCCATTGTAGGCTTTTTGAGCTTTTTGCAACAGGAAAATCATGTTATTTTTCTGTAACCAAAAATTAGTAAAAGCTAAGACCCAGTATTTTCCAAGGTTCTAACGAGTCTAATGAGGGGTGCCTTGAGTCTCACAAGGGGTGCTTTGAGTCTAAAAAGTTTGAGAACCAATGATCTAAGAAGTGATTTCCTCATTTGGAAAGTCACATTTACAGCCCCTGTGAGGGGAGCAAAAATAACTTTGCACTTTCCCACTTTGTGGAGAACAGAACAGTGCTCTCATGAGATGTTTACACTGCAGGCCCTGCCCTTAGCAAAATGGGCAACTAAGGAACAGGATGCACCTCAACATGGTTCCTAATGGCAGTTCCATTAAGAGAGAAGAGACTGGTGAGATCTGATAGAGCTTAGAATGAAACAGAGTGGGTAGGCATGGGGGAGAACAAGAGAAACTTAATGCCTGTGGCTTAACAGATATAGAGATTTCTGACAAAACCATGAAGGAGAGCTGCCCAGCATAGGAAAGGAAACAGCAACCGCATCTACAAAAGATGCTTACTGTGCAGTAGCTCATTACTACTGTGCAGTAGCATCACCGGGCATGAACCGTGACACGACACTACTGCACAGTAGCAACAAGCTATTGTGCAGTAGGAACGAATTACTGTGCAGTAGGGATGAGCTACTGCACAGTAAGCATCACTAAGCAGCTGTGCCGGGACACTACTGTGTAGTAATGCCAGTTACTGCACAGTCATTTAGTATTTGGTTATGCAAGTACGAAATGACTGCACAGTAACAACTGCATAGTGGGCGGCTCGCGTAGATGCACCCAGTGGCTATGACATGAAATGCTTTAATGTGAACTCTTGGTTGGAAACAAAGAAAATAATTGTGCCCCTGCTCCCCTTTGGTCACAAACCAAAAAAGGATTGCATTGGGAAACTAAGCTAAATTTGGAAAATGGGGATGAATCACAGCCATAAGGCATTTTAGCAACTGTTCTCTGAAAGGACGGACGAGATATGGAGTGGTCATTTATGCCATTGTTTCAGAAGCTCCTCAACCCTCTTAGACCTCTCTCCAATGGTCTGGGAGTCAAGCTGAATGCTGTGATGCTTTGTGATATGTGCTAATAAAGGGCTAAGATGATATCAAGGCTGAGCACCAACCTCTTACACCACCATGGTCTCCCCTGATGAGGAACAGAAAAAAAACTGGGCCCAACTGAGACATGAGCTTCTTCACTTTTATTCTGTACATTTCCACACAAGTCACAATACAGAAAAAGTGTCCAAAAGTAACAATAACCGGTTAGTCCAGTGTTTACAGGTTTTTCCAATTCCCCAGTTAACTCCAATTTTAAAATCTCTGTTTAGCAACACAGTGATCAAGAGACCTTGTATAAATAGGAAATGCAAGAAAATTAGGGAAGAAAATACTTTCTTACTTTGTTACAAAAAAACCTCCCCTCCCTATTCCCCACCCCCCTTCAAATTCCACTGTGGATTACCTGGACACTGATTCTCTATTAAGTACAGCTTCATCTCATTGTGGCTGCCGCTTTCCTTGGATTCTGTCTGCCAGCTGGCAGCCTCATGATACACACTTTTGGGGCATTATACAGCAGGGTCAGAAAGCATAAAAGAGCCCTTTGTGGTGTTATTTCAACTCCTGGAATAGATGTGGATTTGGATAACAGGATAACTACAGATACTGGAACTCTGGATGCCCATGAAATGTTGGCTAAAGATGGATATTTATGACTTGGTTTTATTGTTTTATACAGAACATTAAAATATTAGAACATAATGTTCCAGATTCTGACCTCCATCACACTAGCATTAGTCTGGAGAACATCACTGATTTCTATGGAGTTACAAAGATCAAAATTTTGTCTACTCCCTTTAATTTATCACAGTTCCCAGAGAAGGTGCTAAAAAAATCCCCACTATCTTGCTTACTGGAAATCTCAGCCCTTTCACTGTGACTGCCACCTGACAATCGCCTGGTCTTCTGACAAAACCCAAATGTATTTTCACAATACTCAGTCTTCTTGTCTCTCTCTCAAAGACAGATAATAATCTACTTTTCCTTAATTGCTTTCCTCATTCTTGCTCACATTTGATCATTTGCTAGGTAGCAAGAGTGAAGCTATTGAAAAGGCAGAAGAATCAGTCGCTCTCCCCATCTGAGTAGGTGGTTGAGAAGGAATCCCTTTCTTCCTTTTCCACAAATGCTCTCAGGTAGGTTGCAGATAAATGGTACAATTACTATGAAGTACCTTATCTTGGATTTTAATCCATACCAGCTTTATTCCATAGTAAGGAACATACACACAAGCAGCTCTACCAAGTAGCTACCCACAATAGATACCATTACAAAAATGAACCAGTAGGTGGCAGGGGAGCCAATCTGCATTGAGTAAATGGCTTCCTGGGGATGACATGGACTTGGAGAGCAGGCAAAACACTTACCTACTAGCTTACCCACGTGGTAAAGTTACTGCATGTTGTGGAAGGAGTAACCTTACCTTTTATCCAAGTGACTCACTATATAGTGGCCCTGTGCATCATATGTCCACTCCCTTACTATGCACAAGGGTCAATTTATCATGTAATAAAGGTGTTGTGTATTTGCACCTTGCTTAACAAAAAGGCATATCTACACTGCAGATTGCAGGGCAGCTCATAGATACCCAACCTTCTTTTAAACAAGCTATCTTAAGTATTAAAGTCCAACCATGCATGGAGCTCTGTATAGGTTACAGTAGCAGCCTAGGCATAGCAGAATTGAATTCAGCCTCAAGGCACAGGGTAAAATTAGTCTTCATAACTAGACTACTTCCAATATGTGAGTTAGTTCAGGTATCTCTACCCAGCCATGCAGACACTTAAAAATTGTATCAATAGGCTCTGGACGGTGCAACATACAGTACTTCCTGGCTGTTGGAAGGGATGATGTCTCCTTTGCTGATGGGAAACTGTCTGTGTCCAATAAACTCTTAACACTAAGGAACACTAGTGTCCTAAATTTGGGCCAAGCATATGGTATCAATCCAGCCTGTGCGGGGAAGGGGAGCCCCTGAATGCCTTACTTCATTGGGAGCTTGACCTGAGTTCACAGTTTTCGTAAGAGCTTAAACACTGAAATCAAAATGCAAATCTGCTGCTTAGGAACTTGTCATCTTCCATCACTATTCTCTACATCCATTTGACCAAAAGAAAAGGAAAACAAAGAAGCAGGATGCTAAATGGGCCCATCTGTACAAGGCACAAGGAAGACCTATAATAATGACTAATACATAGCACTTAAAAAGTGCTTCTCATCCAGAGATCTCAAAGCACTTACCTAAGGTGGGTAAGCACTATTAACTCCTTTTTGCAGCTGGAGAAACTGAGGCACAGAGAGGCAGCCAAATGACATGCCCAACAATGAACTGCAAGTAATGACATGGATGGGAATAAAAACTAGCTCCTCTGAGTTCCAGTTCATTGGACCACAGTGCCTCTCTATACAGGCATGTTGGCTGTGTCTACATGAGTGGCAGACTGTGCAGTTGTTACTGCATACTTCTTATGCAAGTATTAAATGACTGTGCAGTTACCAGTGTTACTGCGCACTTGTGCAGTACCGTCACTGCAGATTTTTTCCAACACTACTGCAGAGCAGCATCGAGCTTGTGTAGTGTCTTGTGTAGATGCACCTGCTGATTACTGTGTCCTGTAAGTAAATCCTTAGAACTGTGGAAAAACTGTTGTAAAAAGATGGATATTTAGACCTATAAATTTCTATGAGACACAGAAACACAATTAACATGATGATCAATTCCTATATAAATTCTATGATTTTTCTAATAAAATAATGGCCAAATCCAAAAGTCCTTGTTCAGTCACACTCCCATTAAGCTATTTAGGACAGTCTCAGAAAATGCCATGAGTTCTACTGTATTCTTATTGGTATATAATAGCAGTTTGATAACTATTTAGATAGGTATTATGCCCATACAAAATAATAAGTGGTTATAATGTAATATTTTAAATTTGATGCAAAGCAGCAAATTCACAGCAGCTCCAAAGCTGTGCAGCAGCAAAGCATCAAAACTCCCTCCACAAAAAAAAATACTGTGTAGTTTGCAGCACAAATTTTTAGACATTGATTAAAAGCGGGTAAAGAAATGCCACAGATGGCTAGAAACTTTACACGGGAGGCCAGATACCCCAGTCCCCAACACTCATCTGCTGCTAAGCTGCATGGAGATTTCCCGTTGTTCAGTCAGGAAAAGTATTACAACCAAGTCCCTCAGGTGACCAATCTTTCATGTAGTCTTCCAAAAGCAACCTGCTTCAGGAATGACTGAAATGTTGTTCACAGTAATTGATGTAGGCTGGAGAATCTCATGACAACACTCCATCTCAGGGCAAGATACCATGTGTGGGTCCCTCTATGTGGCTGAGTTTCAGCTTCCTAACCATTTTGAGCCATACTACACAGACAAAGATGCTGAAACACTGTATTTCAGGGACCAATATTTCCAAGCTATAACCTCCTTTTGGAAGATATTTTATTCCCTGGCCCTTTGATTTGCAAGAGCAGGTAGAGGAATGCAACATGCTCAGTTTGGCAAAAGATGCCAATTGGGTATCAGTCCCTGCAAGGAACAATCTATTGCTGACAAATTAACAAGTTATGTACAAGCCTTCTCAGCCAGAAGATGTTCCCCTGTCACTAGGCAAACTAGAGGGAAAATGCAAGGATTTTGGAAGATCTGAACAAGGAGGACAAGATCTAAAGGTTTATTTGTAGCCATAGCTGGTACATCAGGCCCTGAAGAATATGTCACATTTCTCTACAGCCTGCATACACAACATGGATATATCTGCAGTCCTGTGAGGTACTGATGTAACTCAGACTGATAAAAATAAGTAAAACAAACTTTAATCCAAGGCGAGAGCATACAGCACCTTGCAGAAAATAATTAGCATCTGGCTCAGACTCTTACTCCTTTATCCTGCAAAATGTGGAATGAGCTAAATGTCAGATGAATGATCAGGAAACCTTCTAAGGTGGCAAACAGATTGACAAAAGACTGTTAGCCCAGCCCAGAGCTGCTGCCACAGAAATCTGTCATGTCATATACATACATCTTGTCCATTTCTCTGTGATAGTAGAAGTGCCTTCATGTTGATAAGCTAGGAAAGAAGTGACAACAGAAGAAGACACTTGGCCTGACCAACTGCTTCTCACCAGAAACCTCTCTGGCTGCTAACTTTGTAGATGTAGATGGTGCCTCCTGCAAACACTTTGAAGAGCAAAGTGATGATTTTGTCTGATAAAAAAATCATTTAGTGCAATAAGGCTGAATCAGTGGGAAGTGTCGGTCAAGGGAAAAGCAGTATTTAATTGTTAATGTTTTCATGCAAATCCCCAGTTAAATGCTGGAAATGTTGTATCTGAAACTACGAGTGCAAAACACCCTCTGAGATTATGCTTGTCTTCATCAAATACCATAGTCTGGACAGACAGTGGAAAGCCCTTCTGATTCATTGTACTCTACTATATGCTGCCCCATAAGACTGTTAGCCCAGCCCAGAGCTGCTACCACAGAAATCTGTTGCGTCATATACATACACACTGGTTGGACCATTTCTAATACTGGCTAGAGGGGTAACAGTGGCCACGTCTGAGTGTGACTACACACAGTCAGGAGAGGTCTTTTCAGAAAAAAAAGGAAGTGAAAAGTAGCCAGAGGAAGGAAAAACAGCCAATGTGGGAAGGGCTGGATGAGAAGGCATCAGATGCAGTTAATATAAGAGAGAGAGGGAGAGGAAATGGAGACAGCATGGTGAGCAAAGGAAGGAAATATAAGGAGCAACCTTAAAGATTTTAAATTAAGGTCATGGGAAAAAAATTCTGTTCCCTGCCTGTCCTTACTGCTAGCCTGAGAGTTTTGATGTGTAGTCCCGGACTGCTTTGCACTTAATAAATTCTTCCATGAGATGAGGAAAGCTGAAAGGAAGGACTACAACATGACTAAACAAATGAAAGTTGCACATATCAATCTTTCCTATTATAAAAAAATACAACTCTGATCACAAAAAAATATTCTTAGTGGCCTACGACTAAAGCAGCACTTTGTTTCAGGGTGGCACAACACTGATTTTCATTTGGAGAAAATCCTTGTTAGTGGGTGTGAGAGCAATTGCCAGCATTCACCATTGCCCCATCGTCAGCCTGTCTTTATTAGCTCCAAGGCTCTCACGCATTTAAAGCAGAGGATCTCATGCAGATTGGACTGGAGGGGCATAGACAGCTACAGGTTTGCACAAGGAGTCTAAAATTTAGGCTTCATTTATAAAGAAAACAAGCACTGAGCATTTTATAAAAAGTGAACAAATATAGTCATGGTATATGAATCTACTCATTAAAGTGATATTCAATAGCTGATTGTTATTTTAAAACTGCCTTCCTCAAGGGAAAAAAAGGGTTTTCTGTGCCCCAGACTTGAATCCATCTGTAGGGTATCCTTATATATTCTGCATGTTAGCTTTTTCTCTGCTCTTCTAGCCTTTTATCCTTCCACACTACCTAATATCCCAGAGCTCCATGAGGAAAAAAAATCTAGAAAAATGAAACTGTCAATTAGTGTCTAATTAGTTAGGTAAGAGCTCATTGCAAAAGCATCCTGTTTTTCTCATTCCCCGTAACTCACCTATTTCCTATACATTAGACAGGAATAAGAACTGCATTAACTCTGCCCAACAGCACTTCCCAGTTGAAGGCTCTAGAAAAAAAAATAAATCATTAAGGTTATTAAGGCTGGGGAAACCAGGAGGCCATTTTGCTCATTAAAGTAACACATATGGTAAGGAATTACTTGTTACACATTTTCATGTATTAACGATGAAATAACTGCTGTAGACTTGTCATAGGAGAATACTGGAATTGGGTTGCACATGCACTGAACAATATCCCCAAGTAGCTTCATGGATTGGGATTAATTGGTGAATAATGTATTCTCAATGTGACAGTCAAGGAATCTACATAATTACATACTTTGTGCCATATTACTAATAGGAAAGGTGCTAGTATCTTGTGTTTTTTAACGTGTAATTTCTACATACTGTACATATGAAAGCTGTAGCTCTTGAAACCTGGTAACCTGTACTTTCAGAATTGTTACAGAGCTCCCAGTTCAGTTTCCATTTTTAAAGCATGTTAATAAAAAAAATTGAGACTGAATGCTATAAAAATACTTTGGTATGGTACTTTCTAGTTTTCAGTTATTTTGTCTTCACTACATCTGTTTTTATTAAAGAATCCCTAGCCTTCAGATCTTCAAACTCTTCTGCATTTGGGAGATGCCTGAACATTATTCAATAGACATAAAAGTGCTAAGTGTTGAAACTTTGATGATTTATTGATGTGCATACATTCAAACTAAGAACACTTTTGTTAAAAAAGATTACCTCCAAACGTGTATCTGAATGGGCACCTTCTAAACTAGCTCCTTATCTCACACTCAGTAATTGGACATACGTGCCCTTTAGAAGAAAGAAACTTCTTTATGTTCAGTTAGGAAATAAGAAACGGCATTGAAGGCAGGAACATGTCACCTTATTTAAAAAAAAAAAGGCGGGGAACAAGATGCAACCTGATCACTTAGTACAGTAAGGCTATTCAGCACTGAGCCTGCCTAATCACAAAAGTGCTGGATCACGGAAATCAAAGGCAGTGGACTTTTGTGGCATAATCAGTATTGAGGGATCATTCTTTTTTCTTCCATCCTATATAGGGTTCATTGAATCCCTTATCCATCAGGAAGAGAATTGGTCTGTTGCCCACGCTGCACAGGGCAGATGACTGTTCTTAGCAGGTCCTATCGCAAGCACCTGGTATAGAGAGCAGTCCAAAGAAGAGAAGGGAGTCCTTTTAGCTCAAGCACCTAGAAAGATTCCCACAATGACAAGGTACTGGGAGAAGACTAGGGGCAACCTGTTACGTAAGCCATGTTGTATAAATGGTAAACTAAGCTTGCCAGGCATTGGTGCCTTCACATATATAACACGGTCCTGCACTGGCAGACTTGTAAACCAACAGCAGTGTAGCTGCACCCACATGCACTGCAAGTAGGCTAATTAGCACGGAGGCAGGCTTCATAGCACTCTCATTCAGCAGTGCTAATTAGCTACCCAAAGCATCATACAGATGTGGTTGTAATGTATCTGGTTATGTGGCAGCTCTGCAGGGAGTAGTGTGGTGCACTTGAAGGTGCTGCTACTGGGCACAGCAACCATAGTGTGGAAACATGCCCTATGCTGCTGTTCTTCTCATGTGACTGCAGTAGTATAGCCCAACACAAGCTAGCTTGTAAATGGAGTGCAACATGGGCTACCTGCCCAAATATCAGACCTGCCTGTCAGGTGGATTTTGCAGAGCATGCTGAGCTCAAGGACTTCTGTGGTTAGATTGTTACAGGTAGCCATGCTGGCCTGGTTATGTCTACAGTAGTGGCTCCAGTATCAACTGATACCAGAACAGAGCGACGGATGGGGAACCAGGGCATGAGTCTCGGGTGCCAATTTAAAGGGGTGCAATAATGGGACTGTCACGACTGCTTGCCTGGCCACTGCCGTTGCTGTTTCCTGGGGCGCAGAACCTTCTTATGCCTCTGGTATCAATTTATGCTTACCAAACAATCTAGCTGTTATAAAATGCCCCAGGAACAATGGGAGGGCACAAAAATAGCTTAAAGTTACCTTTGAGGCCCTTCTCCCCACCCAGCTGTGTGTTCTATGTGGCACTCCCAGAGATAAATCCCAGAATCTCACAAATCTTTTCCATTTAAAAATTGTTTTAATTGAAACTAGCGTATAACTTTCAGCACGAGTGGCCCTCCATTCATATCAGCATAGGCTGGTGAGGAGCACCTCCAGATTTTAAACATTTACTGAAGAAATAATTGCCTAATTTGTTGCTCTGAAATCAAAACATAAAGACACGTAGCATTTGGAACCCTGTAAAACTGTTTGCTCTGCTGCTTTGGCGGCAGCCAGCAAGGCACAAGTTTACTAACAAGCTGTTCCCAGAACTGCTGCAGTGTCAAAGACACTCATGGATGATGCTTTTGACAAGCAAGGAAGGCAGTAAACAACCTATTGCCATTTTGGCTTGTGTTCCACGAGAAAAAGAGGGTAAACACATCGCTTGACTAACAGAAAAGGTCAAGCACAATGGAGAAAGAAATGGGTTGTTTTTTTCTGAGTGCTAGGGGAACTCTTACAGTAGTAAGCAAAATCTTAAACACCCTATTTATAAATTATTCATTATCTTACTTTATTCTGAAATGTGGGTGATGGGGAAGAAGACACAAAATGGGGAAAGCAAAAATTATAAATCAGCACAAGAAACTATTTTATCAGTGCGGTACATAGATGTATGAACAGGACAGCTAGATAGAATTCCTCAGAGCATGTTCAAGGCATCCAAATATCCAGCCTGCCTACACATCTGTTGAGTGTCATTACATGTGCAAAGCCCCCAGGAGCTTAAGGCTACCAATTTACCTTGTCCATTTAATACTCTTTCCCTGGAGTCAGATCTTCTCAATGTGAATTGGATGCAATGAACAAATCAACACACAAGTGCACCTCAAATGAAGCATCTGGGGCTGGCTGGAAGGAAAACAGCAGCTGGCAACACACCATATAGGTGATACCCATTTTGTTAATGATGCTCATTACAATGCACATCGCTGTCATAACAAAGGTGGAGAGAGAAGAAAGCAAAAGGGGCAGTTAGAAAACGCAGAACAAGCCTGCCAGGGCTATATAAACACACTGCCACAAAACTGTGTGCCCACTTGTTCATCCAGCACAGCACCAGTCACATAAACACAACTGAAGATCAATGGCAACAAAAGATTTTGTTCTATTTTCTTTAGGTATGTATTGCTCTAGAGACATCCCCTGTGTAATACAGGACACCACACAAACAGTTTAAAACCCAAGTTATAAGGCTTCCCATGAATACTGAATGATTCCCAATTGCTGTACTTTTCACACTGAAGATAGTAGGGTGATGGGTGCCAATGTAGGTAGACAGATCTCAAACTGTAGCATGGCCTAAAACAAAGACTGGCCTTCACAAAGTTGTTACGAGGGGCTTGTAGTGCTATTTTGACTGGGTATCAGTGATGCCATACTCACAGCTAATATGCCTAGTAATGGAGAGGCTCAAGGGGTCATTTAATTTTCATTTCATAACCCACTCCAATAATTGCCTTGAAATCTTCTCCCTGTCATGGCCTAATACATGACATGGTCAATCATTTGGCTTCATGTCTCATCATGCTGCCTCAGGTGTGCTATAATTATCTAGGAATATACAGCCTTGTCACGCTTTATCAAACAGTGTGCACAAATATAAATAAATTTAACAATGACATATGAAATAACAGGTGTTGCTAATGTCGTTAAATAACAAAATGAAGTTTAATAATATATTAACATTACAAATATTTCCTTCCCTCAGATTAACTTTAAAATTGGACAGTCCAGGTATCATAATGGGGCAATCCAGGACCTGCTAGAGTTTACTTAGAGAGATGTCCTGTGAAGACAAATTTGAAGGGCTAACAATATTCTAGCAGTCCAGCAACTCCAGTGACTGAGTGTTCCTAAGTGCTTCATCATTCAAACCTAACAGCTTTGTTAAACACACACACACACACACACACACACACACTTGCAGTACAGATATTTTAATAAATTCAAGTGGTTTAAATTGAATTAAATTTAAGTGAGGTCCCAGCCCCACACTAGAATCTGGACACTGCCCAATGTAGTCACTACAATGCCATGCTAAAACAGGCACCAGGTACTTAGATGTTCTATACAAAGGATGTAGTAAACTTATGTCCAGCCTTCCTGCTCCTGATAGCTACCTAGCCTCAGGAAACCCATGGCACTTTGAAAGGAGTAAGGAATAATCCCTTATGTCCACATCCAATGCTCATTCTTTCACTAAGCCAAGTTCTCCTATTGCAGGCTGTGCCTCAGCCTTGCCAGAATAATGTGCACAGTTAATACATTGCCAGTATCTAACACAGTGCTTGTAAAGCGCTTCAGGACACCTTGAATATTAAGAGGCACTATGTTCAGCCAATTTCTGTTCCATCTCCAGTCTGGGGTTTTGTTTTCATCATACTGTAACTGCCTCCGACTGAGCACTTATTGTGAAAAACTTTCCAGAGGCACAATAGTCTTATTCTAGTTACAGCATCATTTTCGAGCTGCAGGAGGAAAAGGGAAGGCCGTATTCTCATTGGTGATGCAATTCCTTTAAGCTGCATGAATGGCGCAAAGACGATGTATTCTACCCACTCCTGCCAAGGCAAGAATACCCCCAGCAGAGGGAAATTCATAGCTGAGGTAAACCTGGCAAAGCCTGCTGCTATGCCAGCCGGTTCCTCAGGTATAAAAGGAATATGATGGGAGGAAAGGAAAGACAGGGACAGAGAGGAATGAAGCTCCACTCTGCTAGGGCAATTCACAGATGGCACATGGTTCCCTATAGACTGCAGACACCTGTCATAAATTAGAGCTGGCCTTAGGTTGCTCCAATTGATGTCAGGGCTCGAGATTCAGGCAGCTTACTGACTCACTTACTGACTGCTCCCGACTAGCTGCATCTAGGCACAGGACAGAAGGTCCCCGAGGATATACATCCAACTTCATCACTTTGTTGCCTACTGAACACAAAAAAAGATATAACTGATACTAGCACTTTCTGAATGTGACTGTATGAAGCATTAGTGTCTCCTTTCCCCAAGGCTGGGAAGCAATGCCAACACTACACATATACTTTATTCTTCTTTCTGCTTTCAATGCTAAACTCTGTTCTGGAAGGCACACACCAGCCCTCCCTGGAAACTTGTGCCCAATTACCAAGGGAACAATTTGGCCTTAACCACATATTTTTAAATTAAAAGATAAAATGAAGAGAAAATAAAACAAAATGCATTTCATGTTACCATTGGTCTGTAGATTACTTATATGGTATCAATAGTTTTCTTTCAGAGGAAGAAATGCTGAGAAATACCTTGCAAGCATTGAATAAAGATTTGAAAACCAGAACAATGAAAGAGCTTATTCTTTAATTCCCCCTCCTCTGCCATAAGAATCACTTGTGTTTAAAAAATAAATAAATAAAAGGATGGAAAGGAAGAGTTAGGGAAATTGCATCAACTTCATCTCCACAATTGCTACTAAAGGAAGAACAACTTATTTGAAAAAGGACCCAAGTTGTTTTCCTGGGTTCTGAACTGCACATAAATCCTGCTTAGCACCAACCATCAGGCCCCTACAGCATATGAAGAGACACAGAAACAATTTTCCAAAAATAACAGTGCTGAAATTATGACAGCATTGGGCCTTGACACTTCTCATGAGAGACAATCTGTTTAAGTGGAAGTGGAAGCCCTAATGGTTCTGATACCAACACTGCATTGGTGATGAAAAACTTAATGCAAACATCTTGTGTATAAAGGTGTCAGCGGGTAGAGGAGGGTCTCCTTTTCAGTGGTGCTGGTCTCTCGGGCAGGAAAGAAAGTGGCAAAGTAAGAATACCAAGAATGGCCTCAGAGCAGCTAAGCAGTGTCTGTTTCTAACCCTACAGTGAGCAGTGAGAGGCTTATGATTGCCAATTGTCTTATTTTGAACAGAATAAGCTCTCTTCCTCTTCTCTTCTCTTTTCTTTTCTGTATTATTTTAAAGCTTTTTTTCCAAGTCCTTCTTAGCATCTACTAGTCTTCACTTCCAGACAGATGTTTTTCTCATAGTGTTGTGTTATTTGTAAAATGTCTAATGTGGTGTCCATCTTCTTGTTAACATCAGCAACCCTTGATTGGGTACCTGAATGCTTCAGATTTGGTTTCCATGACTGGCAGTAAATCAAAGGGGAATGACTAGTAAGTCAATCAACCTTTACTCCATCACACCACCTGGCACTCTCCCGACTTTAAAGCTCATCTGGATAGAAGCCAAAAATGGCTAGTCATAGGCAGGCTTCTGACTGGGGCAAAATCAATCGTTCATTAACTTCAAAATGGCAATATAGGACCTCTTACTGGTCTGTCCCAAGGGAACACAGTTTGTCGTACAAGCAACCCCCTTCCACTCACCTGGAATTACAAGAAAACACCTTAAATGAGGAAGTGAGCTTTTGCCAGTGCAGTAAATCTGCCTGACCCCAGCACCCCACAGAACAAGGCAGTAGAGAGAGGTCTTTCCAAAAGAGAGGAAATGCCCTAGCAATTAAGTGTTCAGACTGCAATTTCTGAGGGAACAGTACGGAAAGCACTCAGCAGGTTTGACGGTCATTTCCCCTCCCCCAGCCTACAGGCATCCAGAGCTCCTCAAACTCTTTGCTATTAACCTGACCGTTTAGGAAGAATTTATACAGAGATAAGAGATACTATTTAACTGACGAAAAATGAAGAGGTAGGGTGAAAGGAACGTAAGGTACTGGAGGGATGGAAGAGGGGGTTGGCTGAGTATTTTCAGGTCCAAGTTAGTTTTTCCTCCCTTTTTTTTTCTTCCTTTTTTTAAAATAAAGTGTACAGATGAACAAGGGAGAAGTTCATGCTACTTGCTGGAAGCAGTAAAGGTAAATTTCCGTGGCCTATGGATTCCACAGACCTTTGAGTGTCTTGCCTCATCCTTCATGGGCTATCATACGGGAACATAACAATTCCATGGCAAGACTCAGTAGCCCTTAGAAACTGGTGGCATGTCCTCAGACATTTTGCATGAGAGTGAGACACGGTGATCCCATCAGCTTCTTTCCTCATATGATGCCCGAGCGCCTAAGGTGCGGCCTTGTTATTTCCTTGGTTTGTCTCCTCCTGTTCACAGGCATCAGACAGCTGTCTCCAGGTCCTCATGGGAAACCATCTGGTAGTTCTGACGACTCTCCAGGTAGGCAGCCAAATCTGGGTCCCCAGCTTGCTGAGCCCTGTCTCGAGGCGTCTTACCCTACATTGAAGGGACAGAGAGAGAAAACAGTAAACATGTTTTTAGAAGACAAGATAAATTTGTGACCCAAAGCAAGTACCACTGGAAGTACAAAAAGATAATCACAAAAGCAGACAAGTCAAGAACCAACTCAGCCGGAGTCAGGCTGAGATTCTCCATGAGAACCAACTCGCTCTATTTCATGCATTTGGTTCACAGAACTGGCCAACTACAGTTAATACCTTCCTGCCTATCTTCTGTGGAACCATCACAGTTATAAATAAATATTTCAGCTTTATAAAGAAATGCCATTCACTGCTTGACAAATGGTATCCACACACTAAAACAGATTTAACACAATTCCCATCCACTCACTGAAGTCTCTACTGGGGAACATTGTACCATACTGTAGCTGAGACATGAAGTGAGACCCTCAAAGACCACTTCTACAAAGGATGTGAAGGGAGAGACAGAGACCTGTTGGGCTGCCGCAGCTGTTAATCAAACTTTCACGCATCTTACTGCTGCCAAGGACTTTATACACAGAATTTACCTTATTTTAAGAGTGCTATAACAGCAATCAAGAATTTGGATCCTGAGCCACTGAAAATGCTTTAATACTACACAAATAAACATGGGTATTTCTTGTATCTCTTGAGTGATAAAGATCAGATATGTGTCAGTAACCCCTTGTTTGCATTCAACCCCTTGTTTGCAGTCTAGTGAACCAAAGACTGCAGCGCTGGTGTCACCAGGAAGGCTTTGGCTTCCATGACCACAGCCCGCTCTTTGGCGAGAGCGGCAGCGAGCTGCTGGGAAGAGATGGCCTCCACCTCTCTCCTCTGGGGAGGAGGCTCTTCTCAGCCAGACTGGCTGACCTGCTCCACTGGGCTTTAGACTAAGCCCACCGGGGGACGGGGGGACTACTGCCACTGCTGGCCCACTGAGCAACCCTTGCAAAGCCAGCAGGCCAAGGCACTTAAGGGAGCCCACCCCTGCCCCAGTCCTGGTACAATCTGTGGGCAAGACAAGAGCCCCCAAGGGGACACTTGCCTGCCTGTATGCAAATGCCAGGAGCTTGGGGAATAAGCAAATAATTATGATGTCATAGGGATAACGGAGACCTGGTGGGACTCTACCCATGACTAGACCACTGTACAGGAGAGATCAAGTGGATAAAAAGGGTGGGGGTGTAGCTCTCTATGTTAAGGAAAGCAATGCGTCCCTGCAAGCTAATGTTGGTGACCAGGGTGGACAACTGGAGACCCTCTGGGTTAAAATCGATGGGGAACACAGAACAGGGGACACAACAGTTGGAGTGTACTACAGACCTCCCACCCAAAGTCAAGAGTTTGACCAGGAGTTCACCAGGGAATTGGCTGAGGCCACATGCTTCAGGTCCATGGTTGTCAGTGGGGTCCCCCAAGGCTGTGTCCTTGGACCCATATTGTTTAACATCTTCATTAATGATGTGGACATTGAAGTCAGAAGCAGACTGGCCAAGTTCACCGATGACACCAAACGTGGGGGCAAAGCATCCACACCTGAAGACAGGAGGGCTATCCAGGCTGACCTAGACAGGCTCAGCAGATGGGCACGAGAACCCGATGGCATTTAACACTGAAAAATGCAAGATTCTCCACCTTGGGAGGAAAAACCTGCAGCATCCTTATAGGCTTAGCAGTGCTACACCAGCTAGCACTACAGAAGAAAGAGGCTTGGGGGTCATCATTGACCACAAGATGAACATAAGCCTGCAATGCAATGCTGACACTAGTAAAGCAACCAAAACACTGCCTCGCATCCATAGATGCTTCTCAAGCAAATCCCGGGACGTCCTTCTCCCCCTTGTACTCGGCCTTGGTGAAACCGCAGCTGGAGTACCGCATCTAGTTTTGAGCTCCACAATTCAAAAAGGATGTGAAGAAGCTTGAGAGAGTCCAGGGAAGAGCCACGCACATGATCAGAGATCAGGAAAACAGACCTTAAGATGACAGGCTGAGAGCCATGGGGCTCTTTAGCCTGGAAAAGCGCAAGCTCAAGGGTGATCTGATGGTCACCTATAAGTTTATCAGGGGTGACCACCAGTTTCTGGGGGAATGCTTGTTCACCAGAGCGCCCCAAGGGATAACGAGGTCGAACGGTCATAAACTACTGCAAGACCGTTTCAGGTTGGACATAAGGAAGAATTTCTTTACTGTCCGAGCCCCCAAGGTCTGGAACAGCCTGCCATCAGAGGTGGTTCAAGCACCTACATTGAACACTTTCAAGAGTAAATTGGATGCTTATCTTGCTGGGATCCTATGACCCCAGCTGACTTCCTGCCCTTCAGGCAGGGGGCTGGACTCAATGATCTTCTGAGGTCCCTTCCAGCCCTGATGTCTATGAAATCTAGTTTTTCCTGAAAGTTATAGTCTGCCTCCTGATGTCAACAGTGGTGCCACCCAAAAGGATGTGATCCTTCATTGGAAAACAGGATAATTCTGCATTGCATTGTCACAGAGGCACTCAGGTGCCATGTTCCTAAGAAGGGAGAAGGGCAGCTGCCAATCTCCAGGGCAGCTCAGGTGCCAGTTGCTGGGGCAACCGTGCTGGTCATGTGACCAGAAGGGGGCAGGGCCGGGCCTTTATAAACAGCCCAGTCTGAAGCCTACCTAGCAGTTCCCTTCTGGCAGCCTGAGGTGCAGGAGCTCTGCAGGAGAGCTGAGCAGAGCAGAGCAGAACTGATTGTTGCAGCCTGACCACCCAAGCGGCTACAGCATGGAGAGGGTGGAGAGGACCCTGACTGGGAGGCCTTTGTGAGACAGCCAAGTGGGCTTAGCTCTTATGTTTTATAGCCAGGAGGCTTATTGTTGTGTTTCAGCTGTTTGGCTTATGGTTCTGTTTAGCTGCTGTTACACTGGAGGACTGGGTGAGGCTGTAGGGGTGTGAGGAAGCCTCACGGGAGCTCCCCAGTAATCTGGGGGTTCCTGGTGCCCAGTGGGGCACAGTGAGTGGTGCCAGGTGGGCACAGCTGTTCGCGCCGGTGGTGCGCGGTGTTGAGGGGTATTGACCCCAGCCCTGTGGGGCAGGTGTACCGAGAGAAGCCCCAGGAGGGGGAGAGTGCACAGAGAGGAGCTCCACGAGTGGGCAAGGGTACTAAGAGAGGCCTCAGGAGTGGGCAGGGCACATATTATTGATAGAAGCCCCAGTTGGGTGTTGACTGAAAAGGGTCCCAGAGGGGCTCCACAGTGGTGGGACTCTGAAGGGCCAAAGGAGCCAGGTAAGGCTTAGGCCACCTGAGCCCCATTGGGAATTGATAGAAACCCCAGCAGGAGTGTGGACTAGAAAGGGTCCCAGAGGGGCTCCACAGTAGTGGGGACCCCGAAGGGTCAAAGCGGCCAGGTAGGGCTCAAGCTGCCTTAGCCCAACTGGCAAGAGTACGGACAGTAAGCCCGAGATGGCTAATAGATATAGGGGTGCGGGTTGCGTGACGAGCCCAGGGGGTGCTGGGCAGGGTGCGGAAAAAGAAAAGGACCTGGTAACGTCCGGAAAAGCAGCGAGGCTTGGGGCATGCTAAAGGGGAGGTAGGAGGCACGCATAGCCTATAGGGCTGGGGGTGCACCAGGTCACCCCATACGGAACAGGGAATAGTACAAGCATAGGACAGTGTCCAGGGCGATAAGTGGCAGCCTCCCCTATAGAACCATATACCAACAAGATGTGGTGGGCGAGAAAAGAGGGTACTGGATTGCCCTAACTGGACACGGCAAGGGGTGCTAGTGGGATCACAGCCGCTCCTATGCCCCATTCTGTGACATGCATAACATAATAATAATAGTTTAGAAAAAAAAAACCAACAACTGTGTGTAGCTATCGAGTACAAAAGCTCAATTTCCAGCTTGATTCTTCATGCCTTTTGATCATATTTCTCAGCCACGGCCCATAGATTATCCAGCTTCTTTCCAAGAGTGCAGCTCATATAGCATCATTGTCCACATTACCTCTACAGCTAGCCAACTAAGGTTGCAAAAACACTTGATAATCAATGTAATGTGACAGTGGCATCTTCCTAACCAACTCTCTTTCCATGTTCCTGTTTATGCCTGTTTTTAGAAACCTGAAGATCTTCCGTCAGTCAGTCTGCTCTACCTATTAAATATTCTTAGTATCTAATTTTTGCTGGAAAGTTTTCCTCATGCTCAGATTGTTCTGTTAGCTTCATCCTATTTTTAATTTACACTAAGTGGGCACTTGGGGAGGCTGAGGTCAGCTTTGCATTAATAAGCAGGGGAAAGCAGGGACAAAGAAAAGTTTTGCTACCCCACAGAACAAGTCAGCCACAACCACCAAACTTCATATAGTCACCATCAAATCAGAAATCAAGAATCCCAACAGGTGGTCTCTACATCCAGGTCTTTCTTTCAACAACAAAGATTGTTGATGCTGTTTTGCCATGGAGATGCCTCACTGATATTCAGCTGCTGAATAGCTTCAGGCTAGGCTATCACTATGGTGAAGATGACCCAGGTTGGGGATTTAACTGGAGGCTCTTGCAGTTATTTATATCAATACATTTTTCTAAATAAAATGCCTTTTTCTAAAAAGAAATGCTCCCAGCACACACAGAGAGCCTCAATCATACACGCAGCAGGGACGGATGCTGATTGGTCTCGCTTGTCTGAAGTGCTTTATAATTGGTTCACTTGATTGCATTACCTTGGAATCTGTCTTTCTCAGAGACGCTCCCGCATCCACCAAGAGTTGGCAGATGGCACGATGGCGCTGGCAGGCCGCTTTGTGCAATGCTGTCTCACCCCTACACCAAAGCAGAGGAAAGCAGCAGTAAGGAACCTTTCACCAATTATAATTTAAGAAACACGGTAGGAGGACAACACTTTTTTTGTGGGATTCTCTTCTTTTATCTTTGTTGCTGACATGTGCATATGCTCTCAGTCAGTGTGCATGCCTTCTGGCTCAGCCAGTTCTCACATGATGAATAAATGGGGAACTGAGGTCTTCTGGATGGTACGGAAGAGAAAAAGAGTCGCTACCTTCTGTGGTCTTAAAGGCTGAATGTCACATTCTTATCCAGCCTCCTCCAGCTCTACTGCTTACTGCAAAAGCAAGATATCTGCCTTTTTTTAGTTTTACTGCACAGTATATAGTGAGGGCTTTTTTTCCTATTGTTTCTACCGAAACTAAACAATATGCTATTTTGTCTTTTGGAAGCAGGATGGGCGATGGACACATGTAAGGTCAGAAAAATCCTGCAAACCCAAAACAGCTCTTTCACTGTATTGTTACCCAAAAACTCTGGCTCCAGCCCTACTCTATCTGACCTATAGCAGGGATGAAGTATTCTAGGTCTCTGCTGCTGGAGATCTGGGTTCAGGTTTAAAGCTTTACTCATGTAAGTTTTTACTGGAGAGTCCTGATTTTGTTATGGCTACCTGGTATGCTAAAACAGGGCCTCACAGGATGCTGAGGAAGTTTCACTATACCCCTGAGGATGAAGCACTTTTATTGGGATCTGCCTAGGAAGAGAAGTGCTTTGGGTAGGTGAAGGGAGCCCTTTATGCAGTAATATAATGATGGGTGGGTGAACAGAGCATAGTCTTGTGCACTGCCTAAAGCTGAGGCCGCTAGAATGAAGCTGGGGGGGGGCGGGAACTTCACCCTCCTGGTACCCCATCTCCCTATACCCTACACTGTCCCTGCAGAAGCTCTGGCTCTGGCAGCTGGGAGGTGTGCAGTGGAGGAACAGCAGCTGGTGGTTTGCTGCTGCTGGGAGAGATGACACCCCCTTTTTCACTGGTGAGAACTGGTGCATTTTTAACATCAGTAGAAAAAACCCAGGGGTGACATTTCCCCTGGCCACTGCTCCTGCATTGCCACCACTGCTCTTGCCCTCCCTGCTGTCAGAACCAGAGCCAGAAAGGTGCGAGATGTGGGATGGGAGTCTGGGGGTGTGAGATTCACATTACCACCCAGGGCAGAATACTTGCCAGCTACATCTCTGCCTTAACATCAGCATCAAACTGGGGATGCCATTATGCATCTCTGATAAACACAGACAGCAAGAGCTAAGCTGCAGTAGCACAGCACTGGCTTTGCAGGCATGCAAAGGAACTTCAGGCTTGGCATAGGTGGAAGGGCAAGCTGAAATATTAATGGGCATCAGGGTGACAAAATCTCCTCTGGCTCTGATTCAGCTTTGGATACCAACTAATTTCCAAATGAGGAGCACAGGACAAAATCATGCCTTTGCTGGTCATGTGGCCTGGGCAATGACATGGGGAAAACTACATGTACAGCTTTTTCAGGAGCAGCTGGTAGATGATTCAAACCTTGTCACAGGGAAGTCCTGAGAAATCACTGAACTTGTGTTTTTCTTGTAATGGAATTGTTGAGCCATTTCATGAAAGAACCATGAAAGGTACATCAACCCTTCTAACCCCTGCCTTTCTCTAGCCCTTCTGAAGATGCTCCCTGCAACATATGTAGATCCTTTGGAAATGGGGAAAGAGTTAGTAGCATTGGTCTTTGCCTGGTAGAGGGGCCCCTTTTAATTGGGATACTTGTCAGGAAGAAATATGTGTACCCAAACCCTCTTTGTGGCAGTTTAGTATAGCTGGCACAAAAGGGTTGTACAACAGCTATAAACTGAGTTGGCTTTACCCTGTTCTAGAGAGAGTCTTCTCTAATTTGTGTCATATTCTGCCAGCTGCAATCATCTGGGGCAGCCAAAGTAGCAGCCCTTGGATGAATCTGGACGGCACTGATGACAAAGTTTTAACAGCAAGAAGTTCACTCTTGGCCTTAGAATTTATGGCTCAATGATCTCCTAGGCTAGGGACAGACATTACACATAAACCAGTTTACATGATCAGAAACTGATTTAAGCTTGTAACAGAACAGATGTTTAGTGCACATAAACCAGTTTAAAAATGGCCGAAACCAACTGAGGTAAACTGCGTTGAATGTAGTATCAGACTCAACTGATTTGGGTCAAACCAGTTTGTTCAATGTCTGCCTCAGACCCCTTCCTGGTTTAAGTTAGACCAGACACCCCCAGCATCCTCTCTTGGCTGGGTGGGGCTCTCTGCTCAGCAAAGGTCTCTCAGCATAAGCATGCTCTCTCAGCAAAGCTGGCTCCACCCCCCTGCTTCCTGGCTGCAGCTTCAGCAGAGACTTGCAGGCTGCTCCCCCACTCCTCAGCACTCCCTGCTAAGCAGGAATTCCCCCTCCCCTCTGCCTTTCTGAGAGGTATCTGTATATTAGCTAGCAGACCACATGCTGGCTACAGTCTATGCTGTGACAAAGGCAGAATCAACAGATAGCTGGTAGTGTCCCTCTGTTTTCTTAATGGGGTGATAAATACTGAGTTAGGGGGCAAGAAACACTGTTATCAATTCCCTGCTGTGCTAATCAGAGTGTCCTGTAGTATTGTGGAAGGCTCAGTACTGTGGAAGGGAAGGGAGGGCTGCTCTAGTGCCCCCCAGCTTCTAGCCTGAGCCACTGCAGACATGTGCCTGCATTCCTGGAATGAAAAGGGAATGTCTATCCACCTCCAAATTGGTTCAAGCTTTGCAGGGTAGACTAACTTGCAAAGATTGAATCAATTCAGGCTTGGGCTTTTTGAATGTCTATCCCTAGCCCTAGAGCCCAGAGTCAGCGAATATCAGGATAAAGTGAAAAATTCACCTGTTTTCTACAAGAAAATTTAGGTGGATTAGGAGAAGATACAGTAGGGTTATACTGAGTGTTCAGAGGAGGCCTGGTGTTCATGTGGTTGTTTTTTGTTTTGTTTTTTTTAAATACCTGACATTTTTGTGCATTTATTGTTTGAACTTTTGTATTGCATCAAGAGAAATCTCCTAGGCATAAACTAGAATAAATCACTGGATTAAAATAAACAAACAGGAACAAAAGGAAGTAATCACTGGGCAGTACTTACGTTTCACTATCTGTCATATCCAGCAATTCAGAGGGACCTGAGAAAGAGAGTCAAGCAAGTCAAATGGCATTGTTTATGTTCTGTGACTGAAGATGGTTGACTCTCAGAATCACAGTTCTGCTGTAAAGGCTCAAGGGAGGCTAATTAAATACTGTATGGGGAAGTCAAGATCATATTTGTTTGCCCTAAAGTATCTGTAGTAATAAAACTCAACTGCACAACCATGGTTGACTTGTAAGCACATGGAAGCAGTAATTTCCCCAAAGTATATTTGGATTGAAAATGCATTAAATTATTTTCCTGCTCTTTACCTTGGTCAATAAAGTGGTTCATGAGTATAGCACATGGAAAATGATAAACTCTAAGTACTACAAGTTGCAAGTATTGTTAGTACAATTATGTGAGAGGCAAGAATTTCTTAGGGTGGTATCTTTTCTTGGATCAGCTATGTAGCTGGGATAGAATTTACCCTTCATGCCCACTCCTGGGATAGAGTTAGACCCTATCCTAACTACACAGTTGATCCAGTAAAAGATATCACTTTAAGAAATCCCTGTCTCTTGCATAATTTCTGGACCATCACAGCTACAACATTGGTTGTACATTACCATAACATATTAGTACAATAAGGAAGTTGAAATTAGGCAAATTCTGCCCTGACTGACAGGCTTGCACCATTTCATTAAACTGTATCACAAGTGGTATAAATCAAAGCAAATGTTTTTTACAGAATGTTTATATACTGATGTGCAAATCTTGTATCCTAGCAGTTAATAACTATTGGAACAAGATAAGGACAACAACAAAAAAGAGGGGGGTGGAGGAAAAAGATAGCCTGCTTAACTGAATGTTCTTTTGTCCTTGATTTCCACAGTCAAATATTTACCGCAGCAAGTGCCATTATTTGAATTACAGTTCAGGCCATTTCAGAGAGAAAAAAATGGGAGGTAGATGGAAGAGTTCTATACCAGGAAAAAAAATTCTCTCTACTGCAACTGTACCACCAAACACTGTGAGTTTGGTCAGCAGTGGATATGGTGAACTTTTCTTTGAGGTTTCACATCCTGTATGTACTCTCTAAACTTTACTTTGACTTTCATATTGGACAGCCTTAAAACATTTAGAGAAATCCACACCTCAAACCACCAAGTTTCACACTCTATACAGAACCTTTCTTTTCCTTCTTTTGCTCTTTTCCCATGGGTGTGATTAGAGGG
The DNA here is from genome assembly GCF_001723895.1 of Crocodylus porosus. NCBI lineage: Eukaryota > Metazoa > Chordata > Crocodylia > Crocodylidae > Crocodylus > Crocodylus porosus. Next base: position 40,665,196 of record NW_017728931.1, read on the forward strand.
ATGAGGACACTGCTCAGGTGACTGCATACTCAAGCAAGCAACTGACATGCTTACAGAGGTCTACCTAGCCCTGCCCTTGAACTGCAGGTAGCTCACTAAACTCCATTCTTACTTTTATGAGAGGAATGTGGTCAGAAAATTAACCCTTCCACCCTTCTATACTAAAAATCTTTAAGGAACCCTGCTGCCTGCCTATTCTTCTCAAATCCAAACAGGCCCTCTGGGTGCCAGTGGGGATGAGGTATCATCAATCTACCAGCAATACTAACTCTTTGTACATATATGGAACTTTACATTTTCCTGGTTCCATGCAAATGCTAATCATGTTGTCAAACAACGCCATTACAGTTGACTCGGGACCAACATCAAGATATTTTGCATTCTGTCCTCCTCACTTAGAAGGATATAACCAAGGGTCTATGAGCATGGAGGAAGTTAGGAAATGTGAAAATTTTTGAGGCCCTGCAAGGGAGGGAGAGCAAGAAACATAAATGTTGGTATTCCATTAGCAACACACAACCAAGGAAAATGAAACCCTGGAGTCTGTCAGCTGAAGAATTCTCCTTTGAGGCAAATACATTCTTCCAGAGCAGGTGCTCTTCCATTCCTTGCTATTCCCTTCAGTCTGCTTCATTGCCAGGGCCCACAGAATAACTTGCAATGTGCTGGAAACAGAAACCTCAGTTCTTCTAAATGCATACTTATTTTGGCCATGGAGAGGACCTTGACTGGATGGAGAGTACAAGGGAAACAGAGTGACTGGACTTAGGGTGAAAAGTGCCCAGCTGAGTATAGTAGGTGTAAGATGGAAAACTGGGCTAGGGCAGTGGGAAAGGAGAGGAGAATGGACAGAAGAATGGTTTGGAATAGCAAGGGAATCAAGTTGGAGACATCAAGGATTGGGCCTCGTTAACAGGGAAACCAAGGAGAAAAGAAACAGAGATGAAACCAGGGTGGAGAGGGAAGGCCTAACTTGCAAGGAGCTGAGAAGGCATTATCAAAATGAGGTCCAAAAAGAGGGAAAGGGGAATTAGAAGGAGGGCCTGAGAGCTCTGGGCACAAGGGGGGGGGGGGGCTCTGTGGAGTATTACACTGAACTAAGACTTTTATCCAAATACCCCAACTGCATCCCAGACAAGTTTGAGGGGTCAGAAACTGGAGGGCATGCCATTAGCAGAATAACATAGTGCTGGGGCTTGTTGCATTCTTTTGTATTTATAGCTGACATTGGAAGCACCAAGGCATGCATATTCCTAAGCTGCAGTCTTTTTCACTTTCAGTTGTGCTTCTCTCAAACCATCTCACGCCCGCCTTCTAATTCCCCTTTCCCTCTTTTTGGACCTCATTTTTACATCAGTCTCCCTGGCGCTGCCAGCCGACCATTCCAAATCCCCTTCTGGCGCAGGACAAAAGCTGCACAGATGTGGGAAAGGCTGGCACTGGGAAAGCTAACAGCACTGTCATCCTGCCCCAGTGGGGAGCCGGCTGTTTTACTCCGGGACAAGAGACGAAGAAAGAAAAGGGGGCCAAGGCGCAGAGAGAGAGAGAGGACAAAATAACCCAATAGAAATCCGGAAGGGAAATGCATGAGTGAGATTTCTATCAAGAAAAACAGCAGGGGGCAAAATAAAAACAAAAGTAGAAATGTGTGGGGAGGTGAAAGAATAAGAAAAAAAAAAGTCTCAGGAAAAGAAAGAGGAGTAGGACGGGGGGGAAGCTCGCTTGAAAGGAGCTGAAAAGCACGAACCACTGGGGGGAAGCCCAGCTGGGATCACGCTCTGTCCTTAATGTCTCTGAGAGTCACTCTGTGTGGAATTGTTAACTTTTTTCTCCTACTCCTCTTTCAGCTCACCAAGCCTACTTTCTGATTCTCAGGAGGCAAAGCAGCCTGAGCCTTGGGGAAGGGAGGGAGAAAGGGAAGGAGAGAGATGTTTAAAAGCAGACAGCTGCCTTTTAACTGAGCTGAGCTCATTGCAACATAAAAGAGAAACTAAATGACAGCATTTCAGAGGCATTTCCAAAATATACGGCACCATTCAGGCTGAAAGTCCTCAATGTGTGCTGCATACTCTACCCCCTCCAACCCAGACTGTTACACTTACTCAATTACCCAGGAGGCCCATAAACCTCAGTCAAATATACTCTTTGACCCCACTTCATTAAACTGGGGAAGAGAAAGCAGATTTTCTTTAAAAACTAATATTTGAAGCTGTCAGCCTCCATGGCTGTTTAGTTCACCTTGCCTGGGCAAAACCTTGGTATTATCACCAATATTTGGAAGACAAAATATAATGTTTGGAGGATTTATTTCCTAGCCTTAAAATAAGGAGTATATTTGAAAGATGCATGTATGCAACATTAGAGAACTCCTCAGACCCCCTCACACATGCATATACTGTACACTTAAATTTCATTCCCTGTAGAGATCATATAACAAGGACTTGCCCAAGGTCTCCATCATGATTTAAGGGAGGGATCCCCTCTGAGAACAGGCCCTGTGTATTTCCATGTTTATAGCATCTTAATAATTTCATATTGGATTTGCTCAATGAACACAAAAAAAGGGGGAAATTCTTCTCAGGCAGCTTCACACTGGGATAAGAAAGCCAAACTGTTATCTGCTTGGCTTATGTCTTTTCAGCATCCCTGGCTATAAAAACCGCAGACCAAATGCTTTGTTTAGACTTCTGCAACCTCACCATCCTTCAGTTTTGCCTTTACAAGATGCATACAACCCCTGGGCCTTTGGTAACTGAGGACAATATTTAGCCCTAGAGCTGGAACTTGACTAACAAGTCAGTATGCTGAACCAGAATCCAGCTCACACCGCCAGACCTGAGTTCCTTTTTTCAGTGCTACCAATAGCAAAATTGTGTCTTGATTAGCAGCATAATCTGGTCTGACTCTGCATTCACACAAGGAGCAGATCTACTGAATAGGAAGGATCCAGTCTGTGTCATTTTTCAGTGTAGAACTTTACCTTAATCATGCTGAGGCAAAAAAGCTGCTGAGACTTGGGATCAGAGAAATGCTGAAGACTGGGGTACTGCTCAGCATACATAGTCTGGCAATCTGTTAGCTCAGCCTGATGGCAAAAGGAAGTTAGCAGATATCTAGAAGTGACTTCCCACTGTTCTGCCAAAAGAGTTATTGGGTCCTTTACCTCCTGGATTTGTACTGAAGAAGAGAGAAAATATCCTACTCTGCTTTATGAAAAGGGGAAGAAAAAGGCAATGCATACTTTCACCTCTCTCTAGGGGCAAAAAATTCAGAACTGCCACATAAAGACTCATAGTCAAGTTTGATTCCAAGTACCAATGATGATGCAGGAGGTTACTTTTCCATCCAAACTGGTTAAGCCTTCCCAGCTTGCATAAACCTTGATTATCTACACAAGGACTTCTTCATTCTCTTAAGGTGGATTTATTAGTGTATTATAACAAACTAACTATGCTGATGGGGTGTCTTTTGGCATAACTACACATAGCTCCTAAAGGATGTGGGTCTTCCTGCCTGGGAATTCTGGGAACAAATTAAAGGAGGGCACTTGTGGGAAAGAGGGAAACTTATTTGTTACAGCAACCTTAGCAGCCATCCCAGAGCTGATCTCATAACAATAAAGAGCAGTGATTCTGATATTGAGTTTATTTCTGCATTGGCATTCAAGTTTAATACTAGCCCCCTAATAGGTACACTGTGTGCAAAATCTTTGCATGACTAACCACTGCTTTTTCTAATCCAAGAGGGCCTCTTTATCTTTAAAACCTGAAGTATTTCAAATCAAGCTCAGGACCCTTGGGTGCCTTAAGCTCTGTGAAGGATAGTTACTACATTAGTGCATCATCTTCCTTCCTCCCCAGACCTTTGTAAATCTGAGATGGGACTTCCCATTTCAGTACCACATTTTATTCCACCTACTAGTTCAGCATTACAGAGCTGAAAGATGTACTTAAGTTATTTTTACATTCAAAACATTTTCCTACATGTGTTAAGGATAGATTTTCAACACAGTGCCCTGGAAAGTATTTTGCCATGTGACTCCCATGAATGCCGACTACATCCAAACACTCACAGGCAGGTGGGCAGACCAAAGGGGCGTATGACTGGGCAGGGTGTGAGGCAGTAGCAAGGATGAAAGTCACTCTTATTAATTCCCCACATGATCAAGAAAGAGTGGTAGCTTGATTTGAGAAGCTTGATTTATAAGTGAAATCTGAAAGTGTCAGATAAGGCCACACTGGTGCTTTAGGGGTGGGCAACGTGGGCAATTGCCCAGGGTGCCATGATTGGGGAGATGCCACACACACACACACACACACACACACACACACGCAGCCTACGCTCACAATGGAGCTCTCCCCCCACCCCACGACACCCCACTCCTGGCCGATCCCCACCCCAGGCAGGAGGAGTGGTGCTCAGCCCCACCTGCCTCCAGCTGCTGCTCAGGAGGAACTGGACAGGGCAGTGCAGATGGCAGCAGTGGTGCCCAACCAACTTCCTGCCTGGCAAACCATGCCATTCTGCACCCCCACCAGACTGTACCCCACACCCCTGCCTGCCAGCCTGTGCCTGCAGCAGCAGTACTGACTTGGGGGTGCAGTACTAGAGAGGTGCCAGGGGAGGGGAGCGCCAAGATACAAGTTCACCAAGGGCACCATTTTCCCTAAAACCAGTTCTGGATCCAAAGCCCTAATTAATATGCTTGGTGCTCTGAATGTTGATAAAGTGCCAGAGCCAGATAACATTTGAAAGTACTATAGAAAAGGAAGGAACACTGATAAAACTTCAGCAACTTGACTTGCAGAGAATGTAGAATTTCTTCTTATTAATGTTTGGTGGCAATTGAAAAGCAGAGAGAAGACCTCTACTTGTGCATTCTTAAAATCCCATTCAGCTGTCCAGAGAATTAATGGCCTAGAAAAGTGGCAAAGTGTTCTTGCCATGTGGTGAAAAACTGGATTGTTATTCACATAACTTTATGTTTCGTCTTTGTTTAACCTGGCCATACCTTCTCATGTGCTCTCTACTTGCTGAAGAAGGTTTCATGGATTTCCTGTTCATGTCCCTACTATGTTGAATTATTTTATTTCTGGAGTCTAACTATGCTGTAATTCCAGTATCTACATGTATTCTGAGGGTGTCTGAGGGAAATACGGGGGAAGGTAGACAGGAGTAGTAAAAGACAGGCCACACTGGAAAAACCTAGCCAGGGTCATGGTGGATTCCCCATCTCTGTAAACCTTTTCATTGAAGTTGGATGTTTTCTGATAGAGCAGGTCATGTTTAAACAGGAATTAATTCAGGGTACTCCTGTGACTTGTTTTGCAAGAGGTCAGCCTATCCCACCATGATGGTCCTGGCTTTATAATATTCAAATCTATTAAAATAATTGGTCTAATCTAAAGCTGTCCTCTTATACTCTTCATTCTTTGGGCTTGTCTATTCTACCTCCACAGCTATCCTGAGATCACCACTGAGACACAAGCCCTGTACAGCTCGCTCGCTCACTCGCTCACTCACTGAAATAACATTGTGTGGCTGATAGTAGTGAGGTATGCCCAAGGACGCTCTCAGGATCTCAGTCTCAGGTACACTACCAAAAGAAGACCTGAGCATGCCTGGCATTGTTCTAACAGTACCCACAAGATAATTTTTCAGCATGTATGTAGATCAGGTGGGGTCATTTCTCAGCAGTGATTTTGGGGTTGCCACCAAGACAGCAGAGGTAACTCTTACTCCAGGTTTGACACTTCTTTCATACATCTAATCTCTACTCATACATTGCAGGAGGCCATAGTGATGAAGAATAAGCATGCTTCTTAGTGCTCAGTATGCCAAGTGACTGCCCATTATTTGCAAAAATTGCTCACCGTGCTCCAAGATGTATTTCACAATCTCACTGTTCCCAGTTTTGGCAGCATGGTGAAGCAAGGAACAGTGGTCAGGTCCCTGGATTAACAGGTTAGCTCCTTTTTTACAGCATTCAATGAACTGTAATATAAATTCATGGGAAAAGGACAAGGTAATTGTATGACAGCATGCACAGGTAAAGAAATATCACGTAAATTAACCATTAAATTTGCTAGCGGGTGATTAAAAAAGCAGCAGGAGTTGTTAACTAAAAGTTGTAGGAATTTATACTGCAGAGCAAAGTCTTCTGACCTAAAACAAAAGCAATGAGTGAACAAGGGCAAATGACATTTTTGAAGTGCTGGCTCACTGCTGAGATCTGTCAATGAATTCTTGCTTTTAGGTGGGAATTACGGAAAAATAATTCTTTTGAAACAGTTCCACTTAATATAAAAATCAGGTTTTCAATTAAATTTTCCTCACAAGTATTATCTTCCAGCAGTGAATTCTGACTTTTAAAAAATTCTGAATTTACAAACCCCCAAAGTTTCCAGACCAAATCAAAACATTTTTATACAAAAAATCCAGAGTGTTCCAAGGGAATTGTAGTCCGAGTACCTAGTAACTCCATTAACCTACAACAGGCAGATTCCTAGTCAGATGACATCTAACATGACGTACTGTGGTCATGGGACCCCCGTGATCCACCAAAGCAACTTGGCAAGAACAATGTATGCCATGGGCACTGCATTTTAGCCAGGGGGACTGGGAGTTCATTGCACGATCCACATGAGTGTGTTTCTGGTTAAAGTATGTGGGATGGATCACTGTGTTTTCATAACTACATACATATTACAGTGCTGATGCTAGGGTCTGTTCATGGATTTTGTGAATAGCCTGTGTATGGATTTTGTGTTGTCCGAGTTGCTACAAAAATAATAGATCCTTTTATCTTCATGAATATTTTCAAAAACAGTGACAATCTGAGCATCAACGAGGCCATTAATAAATACACACTGTATACATTTGCAGCTGACATCACAGGAAGAATGTTTTAAAATCCAGTTCTCTCCCCCACCCAACTCAGTCTCTAATTCCTGCCCTTTGGGTAACCGGAGTAGCTGAGATCAGATAGGATATCTCCTCCTTTTTTATTCATATACTTGCTGGTACCTCCCACTATCTTGGACCTCCGAAGGAAATGATCCAGTTTGGGAGGGCAGTAAAAGAGAGCGGCTTATTTTAAAATGTGCTGGAGGTCCTGGCAGCTTGCAATGCACAGTGTGTGACAGTGCCAGAACTGAAATAGGACAACAGGGCATGATTATGTCATGACACAAAGTCATAATGCATCTGAGAAGAGAAAATAAGTTCTCCACTCAAAATAAAGTCAAAGGTGGTCTGAACACTGTGAGAGTGCCGTAAGGAATGGGGAAAAACTATGCTTCAAAATTCAGAACAGGATGCAATACCAAGGAGGGAGATATTTTCTGCATGGTGGTTACCATGAAACCTAACTGCTGCTCCTGCCATGGGGTAATGGAGGCAGAGGTGTTGAAGTATATGTCTGAAGGCAAAGGACTGGAGTAATAGAGCTGTCACTTTTACAAATGGCTTCACAAAAGCTTTTTCTTAGTTAACAGGGCAATCATTAATCACAATCACAATACTCACCCCAAATCAGGGGTACATTTGTGAGCACCTAGTGAAAAACAGGGACTACAATTGTCAGAAGAGGCACTGTATACTTATATAGGAGTGAGACACTTTTCTTCTGCTCCTGCTTCTGGTCTGCCCTCCAGAGAGAATTAGCAGTAGTTGGCACTGAAAGCTAAGCCAGGATTTCTTGGGTTTCAAGCTGTACTAAATGGACTAGAGCTTGGCTCATAATCAATACTCAGATTGAAGTGCAGTGCAAAGAGGAGCAGAAACTAATGAACTGTTGGAACTGCCATCCATCATAACATGAGATGCAAAACCAAATTCCTTTCTGCCTGCATTTAGGGTTCTCTAGGTAGAAGTTAAAAATCTCTGTATATTCTTTGTAAAGAAACAGAGACAACTTTAGTGTCCTGGCCAATGTTCTCATATCAGTAAAACAGGATTTGTTGTGCACGTCTGTGTTGAAACGGCTGTCTTGCTTAGTTGCTACATTTGCCAACATACTCACTTCACCATTAGTAACTACCCAAATGGTATGAAAGGCTTATGAAAGATATGGTATAACACTAGATCTTATTCACTTGAATGTCACACCTCACCTGGCTGATGTTCCTTTAATGTGCAAGGTTTCCGGGAAGGACTGTAAAATGGCATTTGGCTATTTATCCTTACAGCACTTAACTGTGCTCTGAGGGGGAGTAAAGTATAAATTAACAGTGAAGACTTGCAAATTGCTGTGAAGAAACAGACATTCAGCCTGCTGTACTTACCTTCAGAAGATCACCAGCTATTACTGCCTGTAAAAGTGCTGCCCAAGACAAAACAGAAAGCCAGCATCAGAACTAAGGCCATCAGTACAATTGGTAGTTACAGGAGCTTCACAGGTAGGTAGTCAGCATGGCAGTATTAAGTACATGTGACACAATACCCCTGCCCATGAAACTAGAATTAAAGAATGAGAGTTGTGCTCCAGTAAACATTAGAGAGTGAGGGAAAGAGGGGGGAGCGGTATAACAGCACATTTGTACACATTGGGCAGCAGTGGTACACCGGGCAGTGGTGGCTGGTGGAGGTGGTAGCATGGCTAGATGAGAACTGCAATGGCTGCTTTTTTGCACTCCCTTCCTCCACTCCAACTGGGGACCTGGGGCTGGTGTCCTTCCCCCTCCCCAAGACTGTGATATCACAACCCCTATAAAAAGTTTAGACCAAATCATTTGCAAAATGTCCAAGTTTGTTTGCCTCCATTTTTGACTGCTCACCTTGACATATACATTTCAACATTGGCTGAACCTTGTTCAAACAAGGCTCAACGGTAAAAGCTTTCATGGGCTTCAGTACATACAGAGACAGGTCCATATGGAGCCTTTTTGGAAATCTCAAGCTAATATGAGAGGTCAATATATATAGATTCCAAACAGAGCTGTGGATACCTTTGACCATTGAGGAGAGCATTACCAAACACACAGGCTACCTGACAGCAAAACCTTTACTGGGGTCCTCTCAGTCTTTATACTGATAGGCAATCAGTAGGGATAAGCCCCAAATTCTACAGTAGTGGGTAGCAGAAGATTCAGAAATAAAGGGCAAAATAACAATTAATATTATTACTGATATTGCAGAAGCACCTGGATATCTCACTTGGGATCAGGGTCCCCATTCTGGCAGACACAATGAACACATAATAAGAAAGCCCTTGCCCTTTTCATATTTGCAATCTAAATAGACGACAGAGACCAGAAACAGAAGCAGACATCCAAAATGCCTAAAACCACACGCTGTAGGAAGTGGAAACATTGGAAATTGAACCCAATCTTTTGACTCTTAGCCCACTGACCCCTCTACTAAACCACATTGCTTTCATTCCCAATTCTATTACAAAAACACCTACAGGGGAACAGTCCAAGATGAATCACTGGATATCGACTGCAGCCAAAGCTGAGGATTGTGAGTAGAGTATCCAAATGTCCTGTAGCTCAAAGGCTCCTAACTAGAGGATCTTGCTTCTCCATTCAAAGTGAGATCAAATGTTATATTTGGGGTCAGGAAGGAATTTTACCCCATGATTAGATTGGTAGAAACTGTGGGGGGTTTCAACCTCCTCTGTAGTGGCAGGCATGGCCCCCTCTTCCTTGGGTCTCTCAAGTGTGTTTTTACAACCTTGCAGCAGCAGGACATTGGCTGCTGCATTCCCCCTGCTTTTCCTGTGGCAGGTTAGGGTGTTATGTCTTGTGGTGTAGGTTAGACCAGCAATTCTCAACTGGGGGTCCGCAGCCCCCTGTGGGCCCACGAGCAGGTCAGGAGGTCTGCTCAGTTGTTGTGGCACAGGTGAACCATGGAGTTTTTGTTGCATGCTGCGGAGGCTTCAGGAAGAAAAACGTTGAGACACCCTGGGTTACGCAAAGGATTTGTATAGGATGGTTTGGATAGGGATGATCCTGCCCCAGGCAGGAGTTAGACTACATGACTTCTGAAGGTCCCTTCCAGTCCTGCTTTTCTATGATTCTATGATCCTAGACAGGTCTTACATAAATATTCTTTCCTTGGCATCTACTTTGTGCCACTGAGAGACAAGATATCAGACTAAAGCAAGGGTGTCAGACATACGGATGCTGGGCCACATCTAGCCTATGCAGCTAATCCCTTGAACCTGCTGGGATGCTGGTGGGCCAGGGAATTTAGGGTCAGGGCTAGCAGAGCCCCTGTGGAAATGGCCACTGGTGGCAGGGGTGAAATTGAAGGCTATGCTGACACAGCCCCACTCATCCCCTGACTACTTGACCCACTGCTGTCTCTGCTGCATGCCTCACTACCACCATAAGGGTTACCTGCCCCATCCCTAGCACTGCCCCCATCACTACCAACTGGTCCCACAGATCCATCCCACAAGAAATGGTGTGATCCAGATTCTGCCCAGGGCACAGGGTGAATTAAACCTGTGATCTCTCTCAGTATGGCATTTCTTAAGCTGTTATGCTTTTTGAGCCTCCAAAACTCTACATGTTTTCCTCAACACTGGATAATTCACAGCACAGTTTCAGCATACTCTCTGGACAATGAAAAAAAACACAAGTAATCGTCTGAGAAATAATGAGTTACGGCTCTGTGGCAGGGCAGCCCCTAGGGGTGCCGTGACCTCCCCTAGTGCCCTTCCCTACCGTGCCAACCTAGGCCTTGAATGCACCCTCTATCTCGCCTGCCACATCTTTGATCTTAGTATAGGTTCAATTAGGGAGGCTGCCTTCCTGCCCTTCTTGGCACAGGGCCAGTCTTACTATACCAGGACTTTGGTTCTAGTCCCTGTGCTGGTCCTCTCCCGGGGCCAACTCAATACACGCGCCCCCTCCTGGGGCGGCTCTCTGACTGTGCCCCTTCTCGCCCAGCTCAGACTTCTCTATGGGCTTACGCCCCACTCAGGTCTTCGTAACTTTCAAGCAGCGCCCCGCTCAGGCCTGCCTCCCCTATGTTCCGCGGCCGCTTGCGTACTGGCCTATTCCGCGCTCCCCACGGTTTCTATGCCCGCACTCGGGCCTGTGGTCACGCCACTTGCGCTCCCCGCCCACACTCGGGCCTGTCTATGCCCGACTCGGGCCTACGTCCCACTGGGGCTCTTCCCAATTGGGACTTCCAATTGGGGCCTGTCCCGGTAATGC
>NW_017728931.1:40676705-40722085 GCF_001723895.1 Crocodylus porosus
CTGCCCCTGCCCCTGGGAACTGTGTCTGGCCTCAGCCTTCCCTTCCTTATGAAAGCCAAGCCCCGCCCCCTGGCAGTCAACTGATCTAATCAGCTCCCATAACCACTGGCACCTGCTGCCTTAATAAATGGCAGCTAAGCCATTTTCTATCTTCAGTAGCAGGCACCCTAGTGCCCTGCTACAGGCTCCTAACTCAAGACAACACTTCAGCACACCCTTAAGTCCATCCCTTTTCAGGACAACTGTTGAACATGGGTTTCACTTCAGGTTTATGTGTAAAGTTCAGTGCGGGCATAAAGAAAGAACAAGACAAAACAATACTGTAGCATTTTTTTTGGCAAACACAGTACTGGAAACTCCATGGTGAGAATTCCATAAGGAGCTCATTACTTCTTCTCCAGGATAACATCACAAATGAGTTAATCGCTGCAGGAGAGGAAGGGGAGGGAGGGGGAAAAACCAACAAATGTTTCTTTCTTTTAAAGCACCTGGAAAGTTATGTGGTATGCTAGATGTGGATTTCTACAGTCTAAGTAATGTCATTCCTGTGTAGGCAGTTTGGGAACCTTTGTCCTCTTCATCCCCTGGTTGTGTAGCAATGGGAAACGCAAGACTTTGCCCATTCAAGTTCTGAATCAGGAAACCAGTACTAATATTAACTGCAGTACATAAGTCAGCTTCAGAGTACTGTAAATCAACTGGCAGCTAAACTGATAGAGATACAGTTTTCCTAAGTAAGGAAGGAGAAAAAAAATTAACGGTGAAGCCATAACTAGAAAAATTTGGGGATCACGGTTCAATTTTCATGAATACTGATTTAAGTCTACAGTTTCTCTGCAGCCTTCAGTGGATTCATTTTATTTGAACAGAACAGAATTTGGTCCTCAGTGGGCATGTCTACATGTTCATTAATGCACTTTTGCTAATGCACATTAGTATCTCCATTGTGAGGTACTAGAACAGGGTGCATTAACTTATTTTAATAAGCACTAGTGCAAGTGCAGTTTTTTGTGATGTTTTAATGTATATTAAAATAGGCTACTTCCCATTAAAGCACACATGTAAATATGCCCTGCTTATCATTTATTTAATATACATGTTTTGCCTTTGTGTGCAAAGCTGTCCTTTAGGTTAGTGGAATCTTCTGCTAGACTTACATAAGAATAATCTGCCCTCCCTAACAAATTAGACATCAAATGAGTGGTGATAGCAATTCTAAACTAACTTACCCTTATTATTGCAACATGCTGTTGCCCTGAAGTGACTTTGTAGAGCAAGACATTTTTTCCATTCAAACCAAGGTGACTACCTGTGGTTATGGCTCAGAAAACATGAGGGGCAGAGCTGAAAAACTCTGATTTTTTTTTAGAAAAGTGACAAGTCATTCTCCTATTTCTCTCAATAACTAGATGCTGGGCTACCGGCTATTCCTTTATTGTGATGGGCAGTTAAATATAAATTGGCTTTAAGTCACATTTCTTTTCTATGAGAGGCCTTGAACCAGCAAAGTATTTAGACAGGTGCTTAACTTTAACTGAAATCAAAGTATGCAAGACAACTTGCATACTTAAAGATAAGCAGTTGCTTAAGTGCTTTGCTAGATTGAAGTGTTCCTGTTGAATATTTTAATTTTTAAAAAAACAAAACACAACACAACAACAGCAACAATGACTGCCATAGCAAGCAGGATGAACTAAGAGAATTCGGCACTGTGAATCACAGTGCCGGGAAGTTTAGAAGATATTGAAATATGTAAAGGTAGTCAGCCCCTTGGGAAAGGGCACATGTCTACATACTACTTAGTACATCAGTGAAGAGGAAGAGTAGCAGGAGGCAGACAAATTCAAGCACTTTTACAGTAAATGTTAAAAACAAACGAATGAATTATATCAGTGAGAGCAAGTAGAAGGAGAAATTCACATGCACTGATAGGTTAACGGAGTTAAAAACTTAAAAGTTAAAACAACTGTACTTGTTCTGAGCAAAACATGCCTCACTACTGTAATATAGAACATGAATTATACAACTGTTTTATTATACTATACATTAACTTTGGACCTTAAAGATGTCCCCAAAATTTACTTGATTTAATAAACATTAAAATCAAGTCATCATGTTACCTTTTTTCCTAAGATGAGTGTTTGAGATGAGTAACAGAAATGTATTACTTTTGTATTTGATCATTTTACTGCCCTTGAAATGTGCCATCTTAAAAGCATTGGAGACTGAAGTCCTCTGTCCAGATAACCAGAAAGCACGTAGTCTGCAACAGTAATAGGTTCCCTAGGTTGCCTTCTCAATGGACCCCAACTCTCTTCATTATTAGTATCTGGTAGTTCTATACCTCTGTTGAAACTGTCAGGAAATGTATCAGTTAGCTCTAGGGACACTTACTATTAAATGGGTAGCCACCAGTTCTCGTCCTATGTTAGATCATCAGTAACAGAAGCTAACAGGTATTAGTCACTGCTGAGTTGGGCAAAATTTAACCAAGGCCTTAGGTAATCTGCAGTGACTCTTTATTTCATTCTACATACAGAGAATAAAACAACACATAGAATCATAGAAAAATAGGCTTGAAAGGGACCTCAGGAGGTCATTGAGTCCAACCCCTTGTTCAAAGCAGGACCATCCCCAATTAGACAATTCTAGCCAAGGCCAGGACCTAAAAACCTCTAAGGATAGAGATTCCACAACCTCTCTGGGTAACCTGTTCCAGTGCTCTACTACTCTCCTAGTGAAAATTTTTTTTCCTAGTATCTAACCTAAACTTCCCTTGCTGCAACTTGAGACTGCTGCTCCTTGTTCTGTCATCTGCCAGCACTGAGTCCAGTTCCATCCTCTTTGGAACCCCTCTTCAGGTAGATGAAGGCTGCTATTAAATCCCCTCTGTCTTCTCTTCACCAGACTACATAAGCCCAGCTCCATCAGCCTCTCCTCAGAAGTCATGAGCCCCAACCCCTAACTATTTTTGCTGCCCTCTGCAATTTGTCTACATCCGTTCTGTAGTGGGGGGCACAAAACTGAACACAGTATTCCAGATGTGGCCTCACCAGTGCCAAATAGAAGAGAATAATCACTTCCCATGATCTGCTGGCAATGGTGCCATTAGCCTTCTTCACAACAAGGGCATGCTGTTGGCTCATATTCAGCTTACTGTCCTCTGTAACCCCCAGGTCCTTTTCTGCAGAGCTGCTTTTTAGCCCATCAGTCCCCAACCTGTACCAATGCATGGGACTGTTCTATCCCAAGTGCAGGACTTTGCACTTGTCTTTACTGAATTTCATGATATTTCTTTTGGTCCACTCCTCCAATTTGTCTAGGTCTCTCGGAATCCTAGCCCTCCCCTCCAGCATATCTACTACTCCCCCCAGGTGCTATCACCTGCAAACCTCCTGAGGGTCCACTTGCTGCCAGCTAGACATTGAGCCATTGATTACTATGTTTTGAAGCTGATGCCCCAGCCCAGTTTTCTATCAAAGTTGCAGTCCATTCATCCAACCCTTACTTCCTTAGCTTGCTTGCACACCAGTCATGAAATATATACGTCACCAATGGATAATCTTGTGAGAATAAATAAGCAGCTAAACAACACAAGGCTGTAAATTTGATTGAATTCTAGCAACTTCAAAAACCTCCACAGCTTGCCTAACTGGAAATGCTCACCCACACACATACTGCCTAAGACATCTCCTCTGTTACACTGTGACGTGTGTTTGGATTTTATTATTATTACAACTACATTAGCTTCCAATGTTTCTAGCCAAATAACTGGTTCTATTTCAAATCCTAGAATGGCCATTTTAGTATTAATATTATATTGTAGCTACAACAATCACATTACCCAACTGCAAAATGAGGTCATTTTCTCTCAGTCTCATATGCTGCTCTGCAATCAAGTTGGTAACACCAGAATGTTACACTGGTGATTGGCCATAACACTTTATAAAAATAACTAACTTCTTTTACTTTGATATATTTTAAGGCTGACTAGATGTCAGGAGAGAGACAAGCCTGCTCAAGTAAGAGACATATAGTCTCCAAGGAGGAAAAATCCAGAATAGAGATTTCCACTTCTCTCCTCTAGTCTAAAGGGATTGTTAGTTAAGATGCTCATAGAACCATATTAACATTCACTGATCAGAAAGACAGCTGACAAATATATCAAATACATTTGTAGCACTATAATTTGGTCACTAAAACATTTTTCAAAAACTCCCTATAGCCAAGGTTATTTTTCCTTTTTAACAGACATCTACCTAATATAAAATTTAAAAATAGTTCTGACAAGAGACCCATTTTGTAGTGGAGTAGCCACCACATACTGCTACTGAGTCTCATGTCCCCTTGCTTGCTCTCCTTCCAGCCCCATCTATTCTCCAATGGGTCATTTCAACAGAAAAAGTGGAGAGTGCCCCTCACCACCCTAACCTATAGCCTGGTGGTGTGGGCACTCTTCTAGCCTGTGGGAGATCTGGATTCCAATTCTCTTTGGAGCACTACCACCACCACCAGGTATGTCGCACACTAACTGGATACATCTGTAGCCAAGCTGACTCACTTCTGAACATTCACAGTAGTCTAAATGTAGTTGCCATGGGATTTTTTCTGGTCAACACGTAGGTGGCCAATTACTTGAAGTGTCCATATGGTTTTAGAGTTGCTGGAATGAAGTCACTTTGGACCCCTTTTTGTGTTTAGACCCTTAAATTCCACCTACATTCTGTTTAAGCAGCTACAAGACCTATTTGGATATGATCTTCAATGACTACAATTGGTTAGGACAACTAGTGTAAATGAAGGGGGGTGACTAGGGCACCAGTCACAGCAAAATAACATCAGCTGCACTGATGACCTGGCTGCTGCCTCTCTGCCAACAGTACAATCATTGATGTTGCCACATACACCACTGCTGCTCTGGACACTCAAACACCCAGTTACACCTCTGGTTATGACTTTCTTTCAGCCTTTCAGTCTAAGGCTATGTAACAACATTCAGTTTCTCCTAGAAGAGTCACTGATTTCCCAAGAGAAATCATGAGTGTATAGATGTCCAGTATTTTTCTCCCAGAGCATAAAATGGCTGTTTCAGGAGAAAAATAACCTGGGAACTACCAGGGTTAAATCACTCCTGGGAGAGTTTCTCCTGGGAGCTTGAAATGTCTGCAAAACGTACCCTTCTGAGAGAAGCCATAGTATAGTTCTCCAGAATCCTAAGGCACTTTACTCCCACCCCCACTTCTACTCCCAGGAAGACACTTTATCACTCACTAGACTCTACTCCTCCAGCTAAGCAGGGTGCAAAACATGCCCCTTCACAATCCCCACATTGTGCAGCGGGGAGATACAGGCTGACTCTGAGCCATCTGGGTAAGCCAATCAGGGCTGCCTTGTGCACTGCTGCCATCTCTTGCCAGGAAGACTGTGGGAGCCTTCAGAGCATGCTGGGAGGTGTGCACAGTGGCCCTATGGCTGTGCAGCCTCAGCACTGGAAGTGTCTGCTCTTCAGGGTTTCAGCATTCAATTGTGTGTTCAGGCATCTCCAGGTAAATTTTTCTATCAGGAAAACAAACCTAGGTGAGTATTCCAGATCATATGATTGTCTGTATACAGCCTAAAAAACAGTAATCTCCAACAGCACAGTGGCTTCTATCACTCTGCTGTAGCACCAAGGGCCAGATCCACAACACTACTTAGATGTTAAAATGCAGTTCAGGTATAATTTAGAACCTACTCTGGTTCCTGCAGATCCCACCATAAGTGTTCTTGCAAGTTTCACAGTCAAACAGCTACTTGCCCCAACCTTGCTTAGCTTATAAGATGTGACAGGACTATAGCAAAGGCTGACATACTTGAATTTCTTGGTAGTTATTAAACCTGGCTGATCATTAACTTTCCAAAAAATTCCAACCTTGAGCTCATTATGACTGTTGTAGACAGTGTGAAATTCATAAAACTGGATATTTAAAGTAATTACTGTTTTATATTTTACAAAGTTAAAAGCTGAACTGAATGGTAGTAGGGATGTGATGGTGGTTTTCTTTTTTTACAGAGCTAAAGTCTACCTAGTCGTTAAGGATCAATGTGACAATAAAAATAAAAAAGAAAAGTAGTCCTCATTCTTAACTTCCCATTACTTTTATATTACAGCAAATAATAATGATTCTTCTTTTGACTAGTCAGAATGTGAAACTTGCATATGTATGTGGAATCTGCACAGGGCTATCATTTGGAAATATATGGTTTGCTCTGAAAGTACAGTCATTTAAAATGTAACAGCATTGTACATTCAGTAGCCAAAAGGATCCAGATAAGATCAAAGGTGAATATAAAAAAGTGACACAATACAATGTGACAATACTTTTCAGCAATATGTAGAATTGTCTTTTTTATAATTGGGGTATTTTACAAAAAAATCTATGATAAATTATAGAAAAAATGAAAACAAATGCAGATTTTGAATTGTGACAGAACTTAAAAAGTAACTGTCTTTATTTTTATCAGTAATAATTGTTAATTATGGGAACCACAGATTACAATAAAAAGCAAAAGGAAGATACAAGTTGATTTTTTCAGAACTCTAAATAGGACTTTGCAGTAGAAGCCACATCAAATGAATCATGTCCATCTTTTTCACACTCATGTATGGAAGTAAATTTAAACTCAGAACATATCAGCTTCCTCAAGAACTGTTAAATGTAATTAAGTGCCTTCCAACAGTGGCCCACACTTCTGAAAGACAGAACATGGAAACATAAGCCACAATACTCAGAAATTCATGCCCTAATATGTTAATGGTTGCCCTTAATCAGGCATTTGATCTACAGAAAATCAAAAACCTTGTCATTAAAGTTGATGAGTATGCTAATCACCTTTGTTGGGCTAAAAGAAGGAGCAATTAAATGACCTAAAGAAAGGTATTTTGTGACTAAAAGCTTGTCCAACATCTCCTCCAACTATACAGTTGCTCCAATAAAAGGTACCACAAAAAAGCCCTTACTCTCCCAAACCATCAGAATAATTCTTTAACCATCACAGCTATATCAATATTCCTATCCTGTGGGTGTGTATACACATTCATTAATTAAGTTTAGTACTTGCTTAATGAAGTACTAACTAAATGTGTATTAACTACAGTTAATGAGTTTATCACAGTCTAACCTAATGCTTTAAGAATTGACATAACACTCAGTTAATTAATAGCAGAAAAGCTTGCTTTCATAACTACCAACAAGCTATAAAACTAAATGACAGGAAAACAAACAACTTTTTCCTTATATTCAATAAACAAGCTATTACTGTCCTTGTATTATTTTAGCTGCAAGAGATTTTTACCCAAGCAGGCAGAAAGCAGTTCTTATCTTTACAGCTTTCACAGAGCATGGGTCCTTCACTCTGGGCTGAGTACAGGATGACTTTAGATCTACCACGGACTGCACACTTTGCTGGCTTTTGTCTTGCTTTTTATACTGTTTTAATTGTATAGCTTCAAAGCATTCCTTCTTGATAGTTGGTTAATCAAAGTCGGAACAAAGCAGGCAAGGATGGAATTAACATACAGTGAAAGCCGCCTTAACTGGCACCTTACAAGCCGGCACGCACTATTAACCGGCATGCTGGCTTCTAAGGTAAAAGTGAAACCACCACCATGGCACTTTCAGTTTCTCCAAGCCCCCATGGCCCAGGGCAAAGCAGCCTGCACTGCCAAGCCCTCACGGTCAGGGGCATAGCAAGCCACACAGGGCCCGCCTCCGTACCCCTTGGGGACCGCACATTGCCAATGATGAACATTTAGAGATTGACTACCTATTTTGAGAAATATGCCTTAATTAATTAATGCAAATATGAGGTACTGAAGATCAAATGCCACTGGGGGCAACAGGTATGAGGTAGGTTAGATGTAGTCAGGTAGACTGATTTAGCATAATAAATATTTAGACATTTGTAAAACTTTAGACAGATATTGGATATTTGCTTTGTGAAATATGCCTTAATAAAAGGGGGAAAGTGTTAACCGGGATATATTTACAATCGTGTTTTCATGGCTCCTGGTCTCTTACAGGCTTCAATTTGAAGTGGATATTTTAGTTCATTTCCTTTAGTGATATTTAGCTCAATTCAGATGTATATGTAGTCTTCTCCCTAGGCCACTTGGCTTTCTGGCTTGATCTCCAAGTCTTGTTACATATGTGTAATGAGTATGTCAGGTCTCTGCCAATAATTTTAACCATTACTTTTATTTTTTAGGCTTGGGTGTGATAGAAGGTTAAGGACTTAAAATCTTATGGCATGGGTCTGGTATTGGCTACCACAAGCTCTACTTTCTCGATGCTTAACGGGCTGCAGCCATTAGTACAGTTTTTCTTCGTGGCAGACTTGTTACCACAACCCAGTCTTGCGCCATCCACTGTCTTGCATTTTTATGCAACAGGCACTGTCCAAGCTTTCACAGCCATCAATTGCCCATGAATAAAGATGTGCACACACAAAAACAGCCCTTTTCATGGGTAAGTCCGGTAAAACACAATGTAAGGGATTTGGGAAATCTGTCTATGCAGACCTTAATATATGTTTGATACCGGAGAGACTCTGAATACAACTGCGTCCAAATACAAACACCATTTTGAAAAGGCTTGTTTGTATTTTCAGCTGAGCTCTCTGTTGCCTCTGTATTGAGGTAACACTCACAGAAAAGTGACAGGAGGAACCCTTGGTCCTGGAAGAGGGCTACTAAAAGATGATCATCATTAAACTTTTTCAAAAGTTTAAACTTAGATGATCATCCATTCAAATCGAGCACTTTGAACCAAGAGATGGTTATCTCCCGAGTCAAACCAATTTTTCAGTCTAAACTCCAAGACGGCAGTGGCAGAGTATCTGGTGGGGACATCAATTACCCAATTAAGCTTACGAGAGGGTCATCCAACAAGGATGTCTGGATTTTATACAACAGTAGGCAACCACCTTCTTACCAAAAAGTAAAAGAGGCCACAGAGACTCCATGTGTAACTGCAATAGAAAAGAAAATAGAACGATCTTTTGTAGCAATTGGCTCTCTTTAACTACCTGCCTAACTAAGGAAGTAAGAAATAGGGGTGTGCAAAGTGGGCCTTAGTCGAGTCGGATTCAGATTTGGCCCAAATCAGGGACAGTGATTTGAGTTCTTGATTCAGATCACTGACCCTATTTGATTCTGCTGAATCCGAAAATTCGATGCTGGTTCGGAAAAATCAGCAATTCAGACATAGACATAACTTTAAGTGTTCTTTCTACATACCTCAAGGTACCAGGCACAGCTCATGAACACTGTGATGCTGGGCAGATGGAGCATCCCACAGGAGTGCATGGGGGCCCTCCACATGCTCAGCTGCGAACCTGGAAGTGCACCGGAAGTACTTCCCATCCACTTACAGGTGTGCCAGGGATCACACCGGGGGCAGGGGGGCCCTGCACCCCACAGCTTGGCAATTGGCCATGGGGGGGATCCCAGGTGTTCCCCCAGACCCAGGAGACATGAGTTGCTGACCGGGGGGGGGTGCAGGGGGTCCCCCCATGTGCTCCCTGGTGGACCTGGAAGTGGACCAGAAGTGCTTCTGGTTCACTTCCAGGTCTGCTGCCGAGTGCGCTGGGGACCCCCTCTTGCTCCTATGGACACTCCATGCGCCCCAGTATCACAGCATTCACGAGCCGCCTGCTACCTAGAGGTATGTAGAAAAAACATTTAAAGCTGTCTGTGTCTGAATCGCCAAATCTTTTCAAATCTCTCCAATTTGATTCAGAGAAATTAAAGGGTCCTCTTCAATTCGGATTTGGAGATCCAGCCACCAAATCGGGCCGAATGTTTGCCAAATCGAATCAGTGACTGAAGCTTTGTACAGCTCTAGTAGGACACTGGCTACAGAGGAGAAAGATTCTATGATCTGAAGGAAAAGCCGTGTGCAAGAGGGTGGATCCTGCACTCTCTGAAGCATTCAAACCTGAGGCTAAATAAGCTAGTTGTCAAGGACACAGAGAGGGACGCACCCTACTCAGATCAGAAGAAGCTTTAAAGGCACACTGGCAGGACCCAGATACAACTTCTCAGTGAGAGTCCAGCAAAGGGAATTATACCAGGTCTGTAAAGCAGCATTTCTAATTAATGGCACAAGCAAAGGGACACCTGTGTACAAGGGTATTTCAAAAAGTAATGGCAATTTTGAAATAAAACCACTGTGTGTGCAACAATCATTTTACTCAGCCACATCACGTCTCCACATAGTCTTAAATGATGGGTCCATTTGACAATACCATCACTGTTCCCCA
Organism: Crocodylus porosus; assembly: GCF_001723895.1. Classification (NCBI taxonomy): domain Eukaryota; kingdom Metazoa; phylum Chordata; order Crocodylia; family Crocodylidae; genus Crocodylus; species Crocodylus porosus. Next base: position 40,687,008 of record NW_017728931.1, read on the forward strand.
CCGCTGTGTCGATTCCCATTCATTGCACACAAAATGTTTTCCTTTTTTTCCCCCCCACATTGCCATTACTTTCTGAAACACCCTTGTACATTCTGCTTGCGCAATTTATGGAACCACTTTTGAAAAATGTTTGCTGTATGACTAAGAACTTTCTTAATATTACTTCCTATTTGCGTTGCACAGACTAGCGGAAAGTTCACATCAGCATTCACAGTCTCCCTTTACATTCTCAATCACCATTTTCTCAAGCAATTTGAGGCAGAGACCCAATGCAGGTTTGTATGGAATGTCTACCTAATTAGAAACAGAACTTCTAAACTATGAAAAGCATTGGTATTGCAATGTTATTGCATTGGTATTGCGTTGGTAATGTTAAAGCATTGGTATTGCAGTTATATATCTGTATCAGAAAACCTTTTACAAAAGAAAGTAAAAAGTTACTCCATGGAGCAGAGAGGTACATCACCAGACATTTGCTAAAAAACAAGAATCCAAATCCTATTTACACTAAAATTCCTTCACTCTTCTCTGGCCATGTAAAGAAAGCTTTAAGTTAGTATAGATTACTGTGCTCATTTGAACCCCATTTACGTGATCATAGTAGTTGAACGGTGCTATGGTCTAAATAAGAATCTGCCCAGGAACATTCCTACAAAGTATGGTTTGGGCTGAGATAAAAGAATAGGGATGATTAAGGCATGGAAACTTTGACTGGCTAATAGTGCAAAGATGCTTTCCTTTCCTGCGTGAGACAATGCCAACCAGCTTGGCAAAGGAATGGATATTAAGAGGAAAGGACAGTCTATATACATGGTCTGAGGAACAAAGAACAGTTGCAGATCAACAAAGTACCATCTTTCTGACATCTTCAGTCTTCTAGAAGGATATATTTTTAAAAAAAGCCAAGACAGAAACAATTAATGTCACTTTCAAGAGTGATGAAGTGGAGGAAAGTGTCGCTGATCAAGCAAAAAACATAGACAAAATTTTGGCTGGCTAATCCAGGCACTTTATCAGCATGGCATTATTTTGGCAGGGGGGAAACTACTTGAAGAATAATTAAATACAAATGTATTTTTTATTTAAAAAAGTTCGAAAGCAGAGAAAAATCAAGGCTGAGACTGCCCCTCCCCTCCTTCCCCCCCGCTTTACTCATATCAGTGGAGAGTTATTCACATAAGCAGTCAAATAAACTCAGATGCCGCTCTCCTCTCCAACAGTGATCTGTTACTGTATGTGTGACCCTGGTGTCCTTTGGGTCTGCCTGTCAATACTCATCTAAGTAACTGCTTGTCAACAAAGTCAGGGGTTCACAGGGAGACTAAATAATCTAAAAGCCAATTCAAGCATTTATTTGTAGCAAGACTGAAGATTTTTTTTTTGCACTGCCACTGTTAGCTGAAAGTGTTACAAAAAGATAAACCCTTTTTGGGTGTTAGCAACTTTGAATCACTACTGATTTGTTATAATAAACTTTTTCTTATTTTAGCAATGCATACGATTTTTTGCTTTGTACCTGAGTGGATGAGGGAGATATAGAAAGAACACAATTTAGAGTAATCACCCTTATTTTTCACTCAGAGGGCCCCAAATTCAACCAATCTGTTTGGGTCGTTGGTCATTCTACACTGCAAAATACAATGCTGAATAGTGAGCTGCTCCAGTACTAGAAGCAGTATAGCCATTGCACTTCACTGGGAGCAGCAGAATATATTAGCCTTGTTTGAGAGCTGTGCTGCTCTTGATATTCAAGCTAGCTCATTCAGGCAGCAAACTCAGGTATCACTACGTGACACTGTACAGGCATACTGTTAGATACTGCGGTGATAGACACTTTGGAAATACAGAACAGTTCGATTCCTGAGCCAACTGCAGGAGATCCCAATGAGAGGCACTCCTTGCACTACAGGTAGTGTTCTCTGCGCCAACCCCAGACTTGCTGAGCTGAGACAAAAGAAAAAAAAAATCTCAAAACCTGAACTCTGATACCTAGGAAGCAGGTGATTCAGCTGACTGCGGACGTACTTTCAAAACAGTATCTGAGTGCTTTCTTCCTTAAGTGGTTAATTAATCAAAATAAATACCTGCAGTCAGGAGCCTCTCCTGCTGTGCTGTCTTTGATTTGTTGAGAGAAAGCATTCCGAGACATCTCAATTTGTTGCCATGTGAATGGTTGTGACGTCACCCTGAAGTATACAGCCTCTCAGCTGGAGCTGTGCGAAACCATCGATCGCTCTTTTCAGAGTATTTGGCATACAAATCAGGACTTTTCTTCCTTTTTTTTTTCCTTTCCCTTTCTGCCAGTTCTACCAGTACCAAGAGGCGTGGATTAGTTGTTTAATTCTCTACTTAGATCTCAGTTCAGTATGACCAGATATTTAAGGGTGAAGAATAATGTCTGTTGGCACACTAGGGTCTATTGGCACATAGACTTGGGGGTCCCCGGGACTACAGGGAAAAGAGAGGACTCTGGCAGCCTGTGGCCTGCAGGAATGAAGCCTAGGTTTGGGCTGGCATATTTAGGACATGAGGATGGACCTTACACTTTCTGTCCTAAATTCCTGCAAACTGCCTCTCATGGGCTGAGTCCTTTTTCCTTTGATACTGGTGTCACTGAAGAATGCACAGTGAATGCCAAGCTCAAGGGAGGAAACCATCATCCTTGTCCTCAGCAGAGCGTATTATCTCGATAATCCCTCACACAACCTGGGGAAGGAGACAAAGAAACTCTCAGGACCTGCTCTATCCTGAGTGAAGCCAGAGGAGGGCATTGAGGAACTTGTAGGTAGTAGGCCCTTTCCATGACAGCATGTCCACAAGGGTCATGGAATTTTTTGTAGATCCCCCTGACATATAGTGCAATAGGACGCAAAACCAGTTGACAGGACACTCTTTCTCCAACCCAATCCCAAGGCTTGAGGGGAAGTCCCCTACCCTAGGCTGAATCAATTTGTTGCTATGAAATGCAGTTATTTTGACAGGGGCAATTCAAATTCTTTCCCCCACCATACACATGCACCAAAGCAACAAATATACTAAGAGCTACAAATTAATCCAGATCCCCAGAAAAGTAAGCTCTCAATTCAAAGAGACTGAAGAGATTTGAAGTGCAAATCAATTCAATTCTACTTCAGCCCTTTGCCTTTTTTAGTGCTATATCTATCACTTCCCTCCTCCAGTTTCTATTTGCAGACTCCTTTCATTATTGCATGGCTTCCTACTTTTCAGCTCCCCTGCTCTTTAAGCACCACCTCCTCCAGGCCTGAGGGAACCTTACCCCTACTCACCATGTAGGCACTACTGAGAACACGCTGAGCCCAGCCACTTCCCAGGTCCCCATGAGAGGGGAGAACTGCAGGGATATTTAGCATATGTTTAGCATGCCATAAGGTTCTTCAGTACCCCTGAGGACTCCCACAGAGTCCTGTGGCCCTGTTGTCTTCCTCCACATGGTATTGTTTATAGCCTACAATACATCCTTGGTCACTCTTCAGTAGTACTACCATCTGCTGGAGTACCTCCTGTTGTCTTCCACAGGCATTTGGGAAAGCCTGGGTAAGAAGGTAGGTCTTGCAGATCTTTTGAAATGTATTCAGGAATTCAACTAGATATTTTAATTGCAAGGCTGTTTCTTAAAACACCCTCTGCTCCTAACATGAAGCAGTACTCAATAAGTCTGCATAAAGCAGCCTGAAAATACTGCAGAAGTCGCCAGACTGAGAAATGCTTGCAATTATCACAAAACAGGTATGAAAGATTTTTGTACGACTCTAGGCATGTCTACACATTGCCCCCCCCATGATGTAGCAATGTGCTATGTCACAGTACAGCATCCCATGGCTACATAGCAGTCATGCAGGTCTACACGTGACTGCCAGCTACGTTGACATTGATGCAAAATCTAATTGTGCGCTGTGTGCATAGTGCAGTAAACACCCATATAGCGCATCATAGCAACTTCACTGTACGGCGATGTGCAGACATACCCTCCATGTACTTCTCAGAGGAGAAAATCAGTCTCTACCTTTACCCTTTGTAATTTTTTATTAGACTGTATTAAAAAGACAGGCTCCCAGCTTCCACTTTTTAATCCGTTCTTCTTTTCTTAATGAATTTACCATTTATGTCTTATTCCCTCATGGACACAGAACCTATTCCCAGTGAGAGAGGTTGAGTTTAATTGTAGCAGAGTTCTCTGGTAATGACATCAGTGCATCAGAGAATGTGTTGCCATGTGTAGTAAAACAAAACAATGCAAAACAAATTTTCAAGGGCTTGTCAAACAACAACAGAGACAACTGAATAAAGTGATAATTACTGGCAACTTGTCAGCTCTAGGTCAGACCTTGACCCAGGTGAATAGTGACCGAACACTGTAATTAATTCATAGGTACCTACATAGGATTAAATGGAGTGTAGGTACTTAAGTCCCCCAAAGTGATCCAGGTGAACTCTACTCCACCAGTCACTAAGCCATTTGTGCACCAGCTGCATCCTAGACACAGAGATTTGGGCTTCTGAGGATAGTCAGAAGTGATCCACATCAAGCACCAAGATAAATGACAACTGCCAAAGTTCTCCTGCACTCTGGACTGGAACTAGGAAGTGTCTAAAGTCCCTCACAGTCCCCAGTCTATTGGGCATCGACAGACTGAAGTAAACAACATTGAAACTGAGTACAAAACATGGCACCAAAGTTCACTCTTGCAGTACTGATGGACACGTTTTGCCCAGTAGCCTAGTGGGCTTGTCCAGCAAGTGGGACACCTGACTTTGTGACCCTCCTCAAAGTCAGGATTGAGACTTTTGACAAAGATTTCCCAGGAGAGTGCCCTAACCATCAGGCAGGCTACATGCTCCATCCCTTCTGTTGAAGTTTGGTCAATGGACAGCCGAGATTACAGGAGTCCAGAGCCAGAAGAACTGCATGCAAGAGGGAGCCTAAATCTGTAGCTTAGTGGTAGGGGCACTCCCTGGAGAGGGTGGAATCTTAGGTTCTGGTCTTTTCAGCCAGGTTTATTTCTGTTTAAACTGATGATTGTGTGAGGTAAACAGTCCTTGGAGCAGGGTCCGGAGCATAGGATGCTTCCTTCCTACGAGAATGCACTCTAGACCGTTGTACTCTTGCTGCCCAAAAGGTAATGTTTCAACAGGAAAGGTGGTGGGCAGCCCAGCCCAGTCAAGCCCATAGCCTGGCTGTAAGGGCACTCTGCCAGGTTGGAAAAGATTTGAATCCTCTTGGATTAAGGGCCTACAAGCCAGGTCTTCTATTTCTTGGACAACTATCCTAGTCAGTTGGCGATTGTGCTATAAGTGGGCCTTTCCGATGTTTCTAAGTGAGAATAAGTATGGATGTTGTGCTTTGTATTGAATTCAATGGATCTGGTGTGCTTTGGGTATCCTAGTTAGGTAGGCCCTGGATCTCTGCATTGCAAGATGATGAAGGTGCTAAATGTGCAATCCTGTGTCAGGCCCCCTAGTAGTAGCCAAGTTTCAGATACACTCATGAGCCTAGTATTTTCCACTGGTTACCTCTAGGCACCCTTTTCACAGCACCTTGGCACTGGATCAGCCTTTGGAAACAGCCAGTTTTCCACTGACTATTAACCTGTCAATTTGGATCACCCTTATAGGCCATCATTTCTATGTATTTTAAGCCTAAATGGAGGCACTTATGAAAATTATATGAATCTAGCCTCATAGCCCTAATGCAGCAAGGCACTTAAGTGTGTTCCTAACCTTAAGTTCTAGAGTAGTGCTACTGAAGTTAATGACACTATTCATGTGTTTTAATATAAGTACCCTGATTCAGGGCATGCAGACTGTTAAATAAATGCAGTACGCTTCTATTTCTTTTGCCTGTGCTGCACCTGTTCTATGGTTGAAGGGTAACATTTATTCTCTGGTCTCTTTCATTCAGCCTAATATTCACTTAACAGTTTAAGTATCAGATTCTAATAGACTTAGTATTAGATATAAATTCAGAGTAGAAATGTCACAGGAAATTCCATGCCCAAATGGCAGTGTCATTTGGGAGTTCCCCAGTTCCTTCTTTGCGATATATACAAGGTCCTTTTGCTGTCCTGTTATTTTTGAGTAGCTGGCACTGACCAGGCTCTGAGGATCACAAGAATTTTGTTTTTACTGGCTTTTAAAATTACAGTCTCTTTGTCATTTTTTAACCCAGAAGACAAAGTCACTGTTAAAACCTGCACTTCTTAAAATTCTATAGTGGTGATACAGCCCCTTGCAAGATCTTAAGAAAGTTTTTTTCCTGTGAACCACTGTTCCCTTTCTGAGGCAATCTAAAGGGGCCTTTGTTATAGCTGATGAAGGTGCCTTTAACACGTGTCCACAACAAGAAGCATTATGTACTCTAACAATTGTTCATTGGATATACAGTCCTAGACAGATCGAGCTTTATCCCCATCTCACCCGTTCTGAAGACAGCATGATGCATTGTCATGGCAGGGATTAATAGAAGTACTGCTCTCATTAAATGCTAGATAGTGGGAGCACTTCTATTAATATTGTAGACACAAAAACTGCTCCTGCAACAAATGCTAGAAGTGTTTTTTTGGGTAATGAGGATCAAGGAAGAGGAGGAGGATACTCATGTATTATAGGCTTGAGTATGATAATGCAAGAGAATAGAATAGAAAGTATGACGAAGCGAAAGGAAGAGTAAAGGTGAGATGGTCTGGCAATAGAAAGAAAACTGACAGACAAGGTCTGAGATAGAAAAGGGAGATAATGAAGAGAGAAAGGAGGAGTATGAATTAGAAAGTGGAGAGAAAAGAAATCAGACACAAGATGGGAAGTAAAAAGAAAGATGCATCCCACAACAGACAGCTTCTTTCAGGTACCACCAATCAATAGTGCTATTTGAAAGTTACTCCAGAGGCACTAGAAAGTGGCCATGTGTTAGGGAAGGGCATATTCACCTAAAATGGAGGAATTGACACATGGCCCTTACTTCTTCATGTGGACCCACATTCCATGTCATTGGTGGGACATGATTCCACACAGGCCACTGACAGATGTTCATTTAAAGGCACAGTGAGTTCTGATCCCAAATCCCACCAGTCATGCCTCCTTCCATGCCACACATGCATGGCAAGATGCACAATAACTGTGCCCACCCTGCCAGTGCAGGAGTGCTCAGAATCATGATCCCAGGCTCCCCTTGCACCAGCAAACTGAAAACCAGGTGCCTAAAAATTAGCTGATTGTTGGCCGGCTCTGTGACCACATGAGACTCAAAACAGACCCAGTGTGGTCCCCAGAGCCAGCCAAAGATTAACTGATAGTTAGCTAGATCAGGACAACACTGGGCCTCCAACTAGCCAGGGTGTGGTCCCCACCTGGCCAACACTTAGTTGGCTCCAGGACCACACAGGGGTTTGAACATGCCCTAGTGCAGTCACTGCCAGCTGACAATCAGCTGACCATTGGCTGGATCAGATTGGAGCCCCAGGGCTGTCCAGGATCTAGATGACAATCAGCTGACTGTCAACCAACGGGGACTGCTCCGAGGCCTGTTGGAGACCCTGGTGTGGTCCTAATCCTGCCACATGTTCAAATTAAAGCATGATTGAAACCAGTCACAAAAATACCACACTCTTCTGTGTAATATTTTTGTAGATGATTTCCCTTTTAGTAGCACCATAAACTGCCTGAACATGTGGTTGGGTTACTATTTAAGACACGATAAACAGACTAATCAAGTCATAGGTGTAACATCTGCTAGAGGCCATAGACACATTTCTGAAATTGGTCCTGCTCCAGCATGTACATCAAAACAGTGCTGGCTTATTATATAATGAAACATTAAAGCATAGCTGAGACACATTTAAACCCACTGAGTGGACACATGGCTATAGCTGGTGCTAATTATTATTAAGAAAAAAGAACATAAGAACTAAGGACTGGAAGGAAGAGTCACATAGTCAAATCCTGGAATCCCCACACTAGTGAAAATATACCACTAGGTATCTTAGTTAACATCATAAATGCTATCAAGTGCAGAGTTCAGGACTAAACTTTTTCCTTGGTCCCTCCATAGTCAGTATATTTGGATAAGGCATCTGAGAGCAGCGAGTAATTTCAGATATTGCTGTACAGTAATATATATGCACAGAGAATGGACTAGCAGCACTGGTTCTAAATGTTATAACTTTCATGATGCTCCATCACTTCTGTTATGCTACTTGAAATCTTCCAGTATTGGACCCATTTTTCATGGACTCTGGAATAGATATGGAGGTCTCTCTAGAATATGGAACCTCTCCTCTGGAGATGCATCAAAACAATTCTGTTGCCCTTCATAGAGGACTGTAATAGTTAGATATACTTCATCATTTTGAGATGACAAATACAAATAAATATTCCATTACCATTAAAAAGAACCTTGTAACATTCATGGTATGATAGGCAATTGCTATAACTGGTTAGGAGTGTCTGGACCTATACTCCATATCGAATGCAATTTTTTTATTTTTGGAGTGTTTACGGATATTAATCAATATGAAGAGTTGGTCCCTGATGGCAGGCACAAATGGAACATGAGAAGATTTTTTGAGAAAAAAACAATAAAAGCAATGAAGGAGATAGGAATGAGATATGGCACCAGAAAATACTGGAGATTAAAGTTCAAAAGCTCCATAAAGAGATAGACTATGCACTGATGGACTAGTAAAATAAATGCAAGGAAAACCTATAAAAAGGTGCAATCAATCACTGATGAGCATATTCACTGACAAGGAGCTTGAGATCTGGTCCCAGATCGCCATATTAAAATGTAATGTTTTTTAAGGGTAGGAAATAGGAAAGAATGATGTTAGATTTTCAAAAGGCTCCAGTGATGCTTATCAACCACCTGGGACTGGGGGGGAAAGAAAAGGATGTACTTTCTCCAGTTGGAAATATCTAGTCACATCAATGACTATTTAATGTTTTTACACTAAACTTTAAATTTGAAAGTCACTTTATTGGTCATTCTACGGACAAAAATGCTCAGCTTGGAGCAAGGGCAAAGCCACTGGAGAATGTTCTGTCTGGACTGACAGCTTTCTGGCAATCCACTTCCATCTTATCTTCCAATACCTCTTGTTATCCCACAGACCTCTTGTTATCCCACAGGGTACTTAATGTCTCTTATTTCTAATCTGTATAATTCCATACCATAAACATCTTGGACCTTCCTACAGTTTTCTTCTATGCAGTGCAGTATTGACCTGTAACATTTTTAAATATCCCAGCCCTGGACCTTTCCTGAGTAGTGATTTAAACTTGGACTGCCCTCTGGCAAACGTGTAGTTGTCTTGAAAATCACGCATACTGGAAGACAGCTTCATCTGTGACTTAGGATAACCTTCTGAACTCCAAAAGTAATCAAGCAGTATTTACAGAAAACATATAGCCAGCATAGTAAAAAGAACCAGAAAAAATGTCCTTTGCTTGAATATGGTATTTAACACATGGAATTATATGATGATTTGGGGACAGACAGATGTAATGCCATGCATGTAGCACAGAAAACGTCAACTCCACTAGGACGCCATAAAAATATGTATAAAGAATGATTGCTGGTGGCTCTTTAAACAGAGGAATCTATCTCCATGTTGGTTTAATAGAACTATAAATGCAGACACAGAGGGCCCAATTTTATTTATATCATGGACCCTTTAAAAGATTTTTCACTGGTAATTTATTTCCGCTCCAAGGCCCTTTTACACTGTCAGTGATATTCAAAGGAGCATGGATGTACTGAAGAATTAGTCCTTGGTCAGTTAAACATTGTAGTTCTTAAAACAGCATAAGCTCAAACCCAGTAGTTTTTGCTGACTAAAATTATATCTCCACAAACTATCAATAAATTTCATTCCTGATGCATAACACCTTTTTCTGCTCTGTTCTGAGTCTCTACACTGGTTTTTCTCCATACATTTCACTCTTGATATTCATCATACCTTGATTTCCACTCCTAAGTTCACACTCTCTATATACCTTGGTTCTAACCTCCCTTTTCTTCCACTCCTTGGGCATTTTTATATAGGCTCTGGGATACGTCACCAGGTGCTTTAATTAGCAAGCTGCACTAATTAAAAGCACTCATGCCACGTGCATCAGTGTCCCCGCATGCCCCTGCACTGAAAAAATGATGGCGGGGTGCTTTAAACTAAAGCTCATCGAATACTCATCTCCTGCTATTTAAACTCTGTAGTTTTAGTATAAGGAAGCCACCCACTGTACTACATTACACTGGCATTTTAAGAGTACAGATGTACAAAACAGATTTCAGGCTAACCTGAGTTCAAGCTTTGGAAGCAAACAGCAAATGCATTAAAATTCACTTCACCTTCTCGTCCAAACTTCCTGTGTCCTAATGGTCACAACAGCTTAGCATCTCCTCTCCCAACTAACACAAACTCTTTGGAGCTTGTGCATTCCTTCCCAGTGGTTATAAAGTTCATGAATCATGTTGCAAACACTCGTCCTCCTTCAAGTTTAGTTGAGTATGAATCATTTTAGAAAACCATCCAAACACAGATAGAGCTTTGGCTACATTGAACAAAACTCAACAGGCATGTGCTTGAAGTCAAAGAAGAACAATATATGACTAATATCAAAGTGATATCTTTGCAAGGTTGTTTTTCTCTGCCATGGGGATTTTCAAGCACAGCTTCTTAGCTTATCCTCTGTTTCATTTTTAATCCTTCATTAATATCAATAAAACAGAGCTTACCTTGATCTTCTGAAGACACTGGCGACCTGGAATAGAACAACAAATTTCAATCATTTTTTGTCTGTGATGAAAAGGCAGGGTTCAATGTCACCACAGGGAGGAACACTACGGAGAAGCAGAGACTCAGCTCTCTCAGCAGGAATGACTGTAAGGTAGTTGACATGAAGGGAGCTCATAGCTAGTCCAGGACCAGGTCTTCTCAGTCACAACAGCTTTTATGGAACAGCTTCAAAGTGCTGACTACAAGGCAGCTTTTAACCTCTCCAGACCCTACTAAGAGTTTCTGTAGGAACTGGAGCAGTGGTACTTGATGTGGAGAAAGCGTGCATACACTACATTCTCAGTTGTCCTTTCTGGGAATATTTGGCCATTTGAGAGAAAGTGTTTATCCTCTTCCCCCAGAAAATACTGTAGGAAATCCTCAAGGAATCTTTGCTGTGCGGAGAGTTCCCAAATAGAGTTGTTAAAGAACCCGATAAAAGAGAAATGGTTTTGAAGACTTTGCAGACATTATAGCCCCATACAGAATGGAAAATCACTAGCCATAAATCATAGAAACTGTTTGAATTTCCACTTAAGCATTGTATAATGCTGTTAAATAGCATCAATGTATAGTTCTGGGGAATTATAGGAAAGACAGCACCAGCCAATTAGATGTTTGGTAATAGTCTAAGAATGAGGGGCTACAAAGAGGGATCAACCAGTCAAGCCTTCAGCTGATGTACTACAGGATGCCCCACCTGAGTCCAAGGCTATACCTGCTAATGACTGAACCCTGTATAACCAGGACCAAACCTCATAAAAAATAAACATTCATTAATTCACATTGCTACAGTTCTTCTCCTTCTGGTATACTAACATGAGCTAGGTTGCCTAGAGTTACCCACTAGGGTTGGTCATTTAGCCTACACTAGGTCATGCACTAGTGTGATTCACACTGTGGCCTGAGCATTTTTCATGAGATGATTTTAAAGTAAATGTAAAGTCTTCCTACCATGGCAACAGCAGAGTTAGCTGCTACCACAGCAAGACTCATGTTTTCCTTCGAACATAATTTAATTTTACATGGGTGTACAAATATGTCAGATCAGAAAAGATTAAACAAATGGTAGTATGCAAAGCAAGAAGATCAACACTGGAATCATATCAGTAGGACAGGGAAACAGAAAACATGAGAGGAGCAAAGGGAGAGAGCCTGGGAGTGCATTTGGGAGAGTTATAAGAGAGGAGAAAGGGGTTAAAATTCTGCATATAAGGGAATAAAGTTGCTGAGGGAGGAGTCATGATCTCATTCCACAACAGAGGTCTGAGGATGAAGGCTTAGGACTATAGACCATTAGAAGCAGATATGCAAATACTTTTGATGCAGACAGGAAACAGGGAGAGGAAAGAAGGAAAACTCCCTAACGAGGCATGAAAATGTTTTTTACTTAAAAGGGAAATAGAGATTGACAAGGAAAAAAGGAAGGAGTTTGAGAAAATGAACCTCGTGAAAAGAAAAAAAATGTGACTGCCTAATTAAGATTCTGACCATGCCACTAGCCAAAAGGTCTGTACTATCAGAATTAATTAGCCTGCCACTACTGTTAGCCCCTTTGATTGTTTCTAACCATTTTAGGCATGACCCTTGCTGTGCTGCCAAAATAGACCAGGTATGTCCTAGTATTCCAATGTTATCCTGGATCATGGCAGGGTGCTAGGGTAATTCAGAGGGTTAGCATCTGAAGGGTTCCATCTCACAGCACTACCTAGTAATATTTCTTTTCACAGGGTGTTGCCTTCCACCCTGTGAAAACATGCAGAAAGGAGCAAAACTCAGCAAATAGTATTTTATACAAGGTTAAGTGGTGTGAGATGACAGAGATCATGAGGTGCGATTCCACTGTCCCTTTCAAAGGATCTAGCCAAACAAAATATTTAAACATAGGACCATCCCAGAATTCTCAGCTCTCACATTTTAATACTGTCCCCAATCACTAAAGAAGTGGTTTTGCCCACTCCAGGAAATTTATTCCTTTGCCTCTTACTTGGGCAATTTTGTCACCTTCCACATCCTTATGCAGAGCAGTTATACAAATAGCATACTCTGTCCTAGCATTCAACTTTGTTACACCTGGAAAAATCAATGCTGTTCTCTTTGAAAACAACTTCAAAGTAAAAATAAACAAGGGAGAGAGGATGCATTTGTACATATGCACTTTGGATTTATTGTTTTTTCTAAAGTAACAGTTATGTGTGACTTTATAAAGTGCTTTGAGATCTGTGGATGAAAATAAAATCAATATATCTAAGGTACAGGTATTATAATTACTACCTGTAGTAGTAATAGCAGTATATATTTTCATTTTATTAGATGTCGAGGGCTCGTGCTATGTGTGCATGAAAGTAAATGGGGGACTTTTGGCAGTCTTCACAGTTTAAGAGAGGGTTTTCAAAAACTCAGCAGTGACCTAACTGTGTTGCCACTGAAAGTAATGGAAAACTTTCCAGGGACTTTAATGAAAGCAGAGTTAGGCCCAAACCAAACTGTTGAAATCTCTGCCAGAAATTGATTTGACCAAGCTGTGCTCATTGCAGGGCTGGGGCATCAGGGTTGGGGAAGATGGCCACAAGCTTGAAAGCTGCTCTAAATTATTATGCCCTGCAGCCACAAAAGGCTATTCTGGAAACAGGGAATCAATTGAATGCAGCCATTTTGAACCTCTTACATTGACAAGTTTTAATATAAGAAATATTATAGCAGTGCTTTGTCACCAAAGATTTTTTCCATTTCGGGAGAATTCTCAATTGCCTAGATCCCCTGAGTAAATACAGTATCTACTCAAATATAAGATGTGGGATTTTTCCCCAGTCAGCATGCGGGGGAAAGCTCCTTGTCTTACATTTGTATACAAGGACATTTCGTTAAATAATACACTCTCTATCATTAAAGTACTGCCAAAAGCAGCATGTACTCAGTGAATGAAAACCAACTATGAAGTTGACTAAATGCAGCCATCACTGAGCATGACTATAAAACACATGGCCCCATATTAGGCAAAAATACTGATGGGAAACTTTTTTTTTTGGCCCTTAAAAAAATGGGCAGATGCTTCCTCCACAGGGAACTAGCCCTAGGCCTGGAAGTACTGCAATACCAGGCACTGACACCCTCCCTGTGGTGCCCAAAATGCCAAAAGGCTAAGATGTTTACAAAAACCTTGCCCCTCCGCTTAGTGTGGCTCTTAAAAATGGGTAGGCATTCCCTCCACAGGGAACTGGCACCAGGCTTAGAGGTACTGCAATACCAGGCTGGCACTAAGGGGGCAAGAACTAGCCATGACACCCCGCCCCGACCGTTAGCATCCAAAATACTTGGTCCTAGTCAAAAGGCTGAGATGCTGATGGCAACCGACCAGAAGGATAGGTTAGTATAGTCCATCCGAATAAGATGGCCCAAGTAGTGCCCATTGTGCTCAGCCCCCATCAGCTCCAACACTTTTTAAAGTCATAGAGAGCCACTACGTTCAATACCTTTTTAATTCCTCTTCACTCCCATTGCTGAGCTGTGTCTTTTTTCCCAGTTCCAATGATTCCTGTTTTTTCACCTTCCTTAAATGTCTAGCAAACATCACCAAATGGGGCCTTAAACAGTGCACCCAGAATCCTTCCATCACCCCCTCTCTGCCTATCACATATGATTAGTGTAGCCCCACTATCCATGAGGTGGAGCTGGATCAGGCTGCCCTGTGCCTCATCTACATATAAATCTTTGGAGAATCCCAGAACTTTTGACAAAAAAACAGCCCCAGTCTAGAGTAGGTGGCTAATTAGCACATGGATCCTTTGTGGGGGGGCGGTATCTGGAGAACACAGGCATACTGAGCAGTGCTGAGCTGTACGGTCACCATGGCGTGAAATGCTGTTGACTCTGCTGGAACCCAGCCCAATGAACTATATAGTAAATCATTAGCCTTTTGTCTTTGGAACAATATGCATAGTTTGTACCATATATAAGTAGGTACAAAGTGGTGCTTAAAAGTGTGTTTATGGAGTACCTGTGCTGAAATTTGAAGCAGTTTCAAAAAAAACAGTACAGTGCATCAATTATGGATAAAATAAGTCAATGGGTACCCATAGTCATTTGCCTAAATACAAATTACTACAGGCATGTCTATTGCAAAGTCAATGTTTCCAAATTTGTCCTTCACTTCCATGTGTTCAGGGAGGGTAAGGTCATACAATAATAAGTGGGGGGGAGGAAAGAGGCTGCAGAGGACAACAGGGCCACCTGACCCACCCAGACTTATTTTGCCTGCTGTAACAGTGGGAAGGGGACAAATTCAAGGCAAACCTCCAATAATTAGATGCTATACCTGGAAAATTATAACAAATGTTTAAAATTTCCCTATGTATAATCTAATTACTGGGAGGTCATCTTATATTCAAGTAAATAAGGTAGTCAATTCTCACCACCCAACTCATGCTAACTGCTGCAGGTAGTATTCTTTGTTGGGTTAACTTTCATAAAGAATCAAACTACAATTCACAGAGCCTGAGTACTTTAAAAAGAAGGAAAACAGAGGAATAGAACTGAGCACAAAATTTTGACAGTATTATATTTTGCCAGAATATGGGCTTCTGAAATCAGGTGAAACAAGGTCAATTTCATCAGAACTTCATTCTGAGAGTACAAAAAGCAGGACAAATGTTTAAGACAATGTTAAAATCTCCCATTCTGATAAACCCAGAATAAAATGTTGCTCATCTGGATTTTTTTAAAACATTGTAAAATAGGTCAAATAAAAAGGTCAGGCTGATCCCTAGAAACAGCCTGAACCCCTTCTGAAACCTAGGTGCTGGGTTTTTTAGTCCTGCATATCTTTCTTGGCCACAAGCATGTTCGGTCTTGTCTTCACTCTGCTGCTGCAGATCCCATTCCAGCAAGCTGAGCCCTACTGTAATACAAGCGCATTTTGCATACATGTTTAATTCTGCATTCCCTAGTAGGATCAGTTTCACAGCAGCATACTGGACGATAATAAAAAGAGATCCAAATAATAATTATAAGTCCCGTGAGTCACCATAACACTTGCCTACAAGACATTAAACAGTATATATGCCATGGCAAGAGCTATGTATGCCTGCTTAAAGTACAGCATCACACTGCAGAGTTAGGCTATGATCCAATGTTCACTGGAGTCTTCCCAGCTGACTCCTGTGGGATTTGGATCAGGCCCTAATAGAAAACTAATCTCCATTCAAACCAGGGCACCTTCAACATCCTACAGACCTTCTACAATCAACCGAATACTTACAGCTATTTCCAAATGTGCTTTTCAATCTGCAGGCTCTAGGTTTATTCAGGGGAGAGGAGGGGAGAGTTATTTGTAAGGAGGGAATGCGTGGGGGTGTTGCCATTTAGAGTTTAGTCTGCTGAGGCTTGAGAATCAAGAGAAATCCAACCAGGCTCCTGAAGGCAAACTCTAACAAAATGGGTACATTATTCATGAAGACAAAGCCCCTAGAGAAACAAACACCAAGCTGATGTAAAGCAGCTATTTTAATCAATAAACCTGTAACTGAAACCGTCTGCACCAGGACTATTTAAAACAAGCCATTTACAATTTAAGGGCTGAATAACAATCTGTGTGCAGTGATTCTACTAGGATTTTTTTTTAATCATTTTCTCCTTTTTCCCTGCTGAAGCAATGTAATGCTGTAACTTTCCTCATTCAGTCTAACAATTCTACCAGCAACTGGAGAGAAAGAAAAAACATTAGATTAAAACTGTTCCCTTATATTTTATTTTTCTGTATCTTCAGAAGAGCATATGGCTTTCCTTCTTTTAATTAATTCACTTATACCCCTGCTGAAATCAAACAGAAATTTTAACATATTCCAAATTTTAAAAATGTAAGCTCCCTTCATCCACAACCAGCACAGAATCACCTCTGAGTTGATGGAGGCCAGGACTGAAGTCTATGCGAGTCCCCTGCAGTGAGCACTCCAGTAGTATACCAAATGGCACCTCCTGCTAGAAGAAAGTTGGACGAGGGAAACTGCATGCTCCCTATGTCTTGCAGCACCTCCTCCTGGGAGAAGCTGGATGTGAACTAGACATAATGCTGCGTGTCTGTCATCATTTCTCTAATAGCACCTGATAAGAAATAGAAATTGTAAACTTCACTACAAACAGCACCCTTGAACTTCATCCAGTCTCTACAACACCCCCTGCTGGGAGAACGTGACAGTCTTTTGGAGCTCTTTCCACCTCCCAGAAACCACTCAGCCCTGCTTTCTTTCCTTCTTTCCTTTAATATATTTACTGGTGCCTACAATAACAGCAACACTGCCTAACACACAGCAAATAATGAAAAACACTGACCACCAAAGCCCCACCAATCAAACAAAATCCCATTCAAATTATTAATCACATGGCAGACACACATTCAGGGATTTCCTCTCCACCTGTACAAACAATTCAGCTCCATTTTACTTTTTATTAAAGGTAGGGGTCTGAACTTTTCTGGCATTTGTCTTCCTCCCTTTTGTCTCAGTTTGCATCGGCACCTACAGCCATTGTAAGAAACTGTATAGAGACAAAGCAACATGCAAGAGTCCAGCCTAGTTAAAATGTGTCATGAAAATAAGGGCAGCCTCCAGAATACTTCTTCCTATATTTCTTGTGCCCCTCATATAATTTCCTGTCTTTTCTGCTGCTCTCTCATTTTTTTTTCAAAAACAACCTCTTTCACTTTGTTTTATTTTTGTGCCCACCATACAATGTACTGAATGCTTAGCAGGGTGGGAGAGAAGCGGGCAGAACAAATTACCTATACTTGAAGCTTGACTGCCACCTAGACATATTTTGAAAGAACTGTAATCAAACACGCTAGAAAAAAACTGTCACAGAGCAAGGGAGAAGATGAAAAGTCAAGAGATTTTTAACATGGCTTTAAAAAAAATGCTAAAAAAGATACCATATTTCAAAAGAAATATTTCCCCTGCCTTGAAAATTATTTCTAAAGCCCCCATATGTTCCACTGTGACCAGGAGGGGAAGGATACCTCTGATTCCTTTATGACCCCGTTCATTCCTTTGCAATACTTAAGAACTTTCAAAATGACTAGAATGATCAATACAGATCGAATGTGAAGAGGATGCTTCGCATCCTCCTCCCTCTTGCCCTCCTCCCTATCCCAATCAAGACCAGTGTACCTAAAGGTGTGAAACAAGAGAAGTAATTAGTAGTGTCTTAATCTGCCTGTCTTAATCTGAAGACAGGCAGAAAATGGCAGGGTAGCACCTTGGAGACTAATCCATTCAGAAAAGTTTAAGATCTCATGGAGAACAGACTACTTCATCAGATGCTACGATGAAGTAGCATATTCATAGCATCTGATGAAACAGGCTGTCACCTGTGAAAGTTTATGCCTCTCTAAAACCAGGACTAGAATCCTGCTGGCTATAATGTGGTGGAGTATTCATTCTCTCTCTGTCACACACACACACACACACACACACACACACACACACACACACACACTTGTATTATTTGGTGAAAAACTACCGCCAAAAAGTTGAGCCAGCATTAATGTAGGGCCAATATTTGCCCCGGTTCAGAGGTACAATGAACACCCAAAAGACAAGTCTCTCAACTTTACATAAACTACCTGAACCTCCTGGGACTAGAAAATGAGACTGAAAAACTCATATAACACCTTTCCTTCAAAAAATAGATGCCTTCCTTGATTTTCCACCTTCCACTCAGGAAATGAAAGTGTCAAAGTGCCAGGACAGAGGCTGTTTCTGTATTTTCAACCTGTCTCAGCTAAAATTAGAAAGCACAGAACTCTAAAGCATGAAAAAGATAGGGAAAGTTAACTAAATGTTTTCTTTTGTGGGGGTTACATGCATTCCACTCAAGAGAAGTAACCACTTTGCATAGTGGCATAGTAGCTAGGACAGTTATCTGTTCACCCAACCTCGCGCCACTATGAGCTAACAATAATATTGTTGAATGCCATCTATCATTTTTTGAATGGACCCTTTAAAAGATTTTTTACTGGTAATCTGTTTCCACTCCAAGGGCCTTTTATGCTGTCAGTGATATTCAAAGGAGCATGGATGTACTGACAAATTAGTCCACAGTCAGTTACACATTGCGGTTCTTAAAACAGCATAAGCCAGAACCCAGTAGTTTTTGCCAACTAAAATGCAGTCAGAACAGTCTATAGGGGTGTGTATGCTGCTGTAGATTTATAGTTTATTAGGTTCCTAAGTTTCTTTATTAGGTTCCTTTGATTTAAGAAAAAAGGCTTTGCCAGGCAGCTTGTTATTTAATGAGAGCTCATTAGTGGTCTCATCTCCAGATAGAAGGTAGGTTCTTATGGTAAAGACACTGCATGGATCAGTGATTCTCAACCGGGAGCCATGGCTCCCTGGGGTTCCCTGAGATTCTTTCAAGAGTCCTGTCGAGTGCTACACAATGTTAGTCCTGTTAGGTATGCAAACATGATTCACAAAATGAACCAAGAGATTTCAAATAGGAATCCATAGGGTTAAAAGCAGTCTATCTTATTGCGGTCTTTCTGAGTTTTTTGCAACAGAACTGCTCCACTGTTTTGCTGTAGGGACAAACTTAATGAAAACTATGAGCGGCATTTTCCAAGGGATGCCTTGAGTCTAACCAGAGGATACCTTGAATCTAACCAGG
The DNA here is from genome assembly GCF_001723895.1 of Crocodylus porosus. Lineage (NCBI taxonomy): Eukaryota > Metazoa > Chordata > Crocodylia > Crocodylidae > Crocodylus > Crocodylus porosus. Next base: position 40,706,453 of record NW_017728931.1, read on the forward strand.
GGTGCCCCGAGTCTAAAATGGTTGAAAAACTCTGATATAGCCAAAAGCCTGTAATCAGTCTTGCCCATTCCTGTATATGGTGTTAAGCGAAGACCTCAGACCTTGTTCAGCTTGGTTAAACTCTTTTTTTTTTTTTTTTAGCTAGCTGAAACTGCAAGGCTCATTTCCTTCACAGCTTTTAAAAATGTGCATTGTTATGTTTAAGTGGATTGGAAGCTCTGGGCATTGGAAGATAAGAGTCTCATTCACCTTATATTTCTACTGGAGCTTGAAGAGAAAAGGACTAATGACAGCCTGCACCAAGCCCAAGAAGACTGAGCATTTCTATTTATCTTGTCATCCTATACCCCCTAACTAAATCCAGCTAGCTTTCTCTTTGCTAGCTGCAATGTCATTAGGAGGGGCTGGGGTGCTATCTCCACCCCAGGAAGAAAAAGAAAACCATGTTCAGCAGTAGCATTGCCACCCCCAGAATCTCCCTGCCTTTCCCCAGCCTTGTGCAGTTTGCCACCTGCCGGAGGCCTGCAGGGAAGTAATAACCCCTGAAAGACAAATGATCAAAGATCATTTTCTCTTAGCCAACCAAAGAGAAAGATATTACACTAAAAACTAACTTCCCCCATTTGTTCTCTTGTTTTCACAGCTATAGAGACATTTTATTCTCTGCCACAAACTCACCTCCTTCACTCTTAGGGAAACAGCCTGGAAGGCAGACAGGCAAAAAGTGGAGGGGAGAGAAAGAGAATCTGTTTTAGCTTGGCCTTGGCAATTAGCCAAAGATAAGGAGGAACGTTTATGGCTGTTATGGCATGTAGCTTGAGATGAATCTATGCAAATACCTTAGATCTGTTGATACCTGTTCTATTTTTAACACAAATTTCAACTAAAACTTACTCACCACTTAAAAAAACCCTAATTTTCTCTCCCTTATCTGCAGGCAATATTTGGAGGGTGCTTTATAACAAGACTACAGCATACTGTTTCATCCCTAGACCAGTCCCTAGTCAAACCATGTATTTGTTGGATTCTTTGAAATCAGCCTCAAGAAAAACTTGGGATTTGGGATTTGGAAGTTTAAAATTTCCTTTTGGAGAGAAGGATGCCAGTCAACAGCAAGACCTCTCTAAAGAAGCCCATCTGTAGTTACAGGGTGTGTTCTTGTGTGTCACCCTCTGCTAAAACTATTTTCCAGCAAGATGCATTTTCTGAACCACATATCAAGTATTTAGATGCTAGAAAAGTATTAAGAACCTTAATTTCCAGGATCTGAAGGGGCAAGGGGATGAGCTGAGGGAGGAGGGGGGAAGCTGCGTAAACTAAATCTCCTTCCCCATCCACTCTCAGGAGCACCACTTTGGCTGATTATTCACTTTCAAGGTAGGATAGGAGGAGATATTACATTTCACATCATGCAGAATTTAGTGTATTTTCATCAGATACTGAAGACAGGAACACAAACAGTCTTATCAGATCCTGCTGCTTTCACTCCAAACCTGTCCCGAAATGACAGAGGACATTGTTCTTGGGGGGGGGTGGCGGTAAAACATTACTGACAGAGTATTCATTTATGCAGATTGACTGTGCCCATGTGAATCAAACACATATTTTAATTACTTTTTAAACTGCATTTAACAGCAGGCATCCTTGGTGGCACAAAACTATTTTAAAGCTTGGTGACACATGAAAAGGGCCCATCAAAATGATGTCATCAGGTTCCATAGGCATTGTCTCCAAATGATTTAAGTGGACATTTTACTCTGTTGATAAGCCAAAAAATAATTTCAGTCCCAATTAGATAACTCAAAATTCTAGTATTGTACTTATAGATGGGATCAAAGTCTCAGTGAATAATTTAGGTGATCCTTACTGCTCGTTTTCATTGGTATAGTCACTTGTAGAGGGAAAGGGTCAGTGAAAGCTGCTGCAAAAAAAGTTTTCATAACCTCTTGCCTTAAAGTTCTTAGAAGGCCTTGTTCATACTCAGTAACAAGCCGCCCTATATATATATCAACTTTATTGTTCCCACAGTCTCTGCCTGAATTAATTGCCATAATTGGATTTCCTCTTTTCTCAGTTCTATATCACAAGTGACCTGAAGGTTAACACCAAGCTTTTTGTGAATCTAGGGCCTGCTCCAAAACAGTAGCAGGATGTCTGGCTTAACTCTGAGCCTTCTGAACTCCAACTGACTATTCATCAACCATTTTCCTCAAGGAAATGAGGGTAGAAGGATGATGGAAATAGACCAGAATCACAACCTGTAGATACCCACACAGTCAAAATCATTATGTTTCCAGCCAATGCTAGTAGGGGTTTCACAGCTGGAAGAGCCAGATCACCAAGTTTCTATACTGATTTTGAGAAAAGCAAAAACACATTTAAAATAAAGCTGTAGAGCTAACTTTAATTCAACATGTGCTTGGCTTCTACTCCTTCCCACCAGCCTGCCCAGTCCCTGCTGACTATAGTTTTTCCCTTCAAAATGGCATTTCTTTTTCATCTCAGTTAGTCACACGAGGTGTTGTTACTATGCTCTGGACTCCCTTTAAATGGTCACAGCAGGAAGTAAAGGCAATGGTGTACTGTACAATTTAAAGGCATCTGCTGTGAATTTGACATGCAGAGGAACGGACAGAAACAGACACACCCTTTTGGAGAAAACCATTTATTTTAGCAAGGTTTTTGATATGGTCTCCCACAACATTTTCACAGGCAAGCTAAGGAAGTATGGGCTGGATGAATGGATAGTAAGGTAGATAAAAAAACTGTCTGGAGCATCAGGCTCAAGGAATAGTAATCAATGGCTTCATGTCTAGTTGGCAGCTGGAATCAAGTGGAGTGCCCCAGGGGTTGATCCTGGGGCTGGTTTTGTTCAACGTCTTCATCAACGACTTGGAAGATGGCATAGAGTGCAGGGCTAGGATTCAGAGTGACCTAGATAAATTGGAGAATTGGGCCAAAAGAAATCTGAAGAGGTTCAACAAGGACAAATGCAAAGCCTATACTTAGGACAGAACAATCCCATGCACCAGTACAAGCTGGGAGCCAACTGGCTGGGCACCAGCTCTGCAGAAAAGAACCTGGGGGTTACAGTGGACAATAAACTGAATATGAGCAAGCAGTGTGCCCTTGTTGCCAAGAAGCCTAACACTATACTGAGCTACATTGGTAGGTGTGTGGCTAGTAGGTCAAGGGAAGTGATTCTTCCCCTCTATTCAGCACTGGTGAGACCACATCTGGAGTACTGTGTTCAGTTTTGGGCACCATGCTACAGAAAGGATGTGGACAAATTGCAGAGCCCAGTGCAGAGCAACAAAAATGGCAAGGGGACTGGGAGACATGACTTATAAGGAAAGACTGAGGGAAATGGGTTGATTTAGTCTACAGGAGTCTGAGAGGGGACTTCATAGCATCCTTCAACTGCCTGAAGGGGGGTTCCAAAGAGGATGAAGCTAGACTGTTCTCAGTGGTGGCAGATGACAGAACAAGGAGCAACAGTCAAGTTCCAGCAAGGGCAGTTTAGGTTAGCTATTAGGAAGAATTTTCTCACTAGGATGGTAGTAAAACACTGGAACAGGTTACCCAGAGAGGCGGTGAAAGCTCCAACCTTAGAGATTTTCAAAACCCAGCTAGACAAAGCTTTGTCTGGGATGATGCAGTTGGGGGTGGTCCTGCTTTGAGCAGGGTGGTGAACTAGATAACCTCCTGATGTCCCTTCCAACCCTAACTTTCTATGATTCTATGAAAGTGGAAAGGAACAAAGGAGACAGAAATGTCAAGGCAGTATAATGATGACTGAAGACTGGCCTTTGATGGAAGAGACCACCAGTCTAAGCATATTTCTTATTTTGGCTCTTTTAATATAGCATATTGAGACAGAGATACACCCTTTATCTGAAGCCTAAAACTGACCTTCCAGTTGCTTCTAGTTGTACCAGAAGCAAAAGAAATTTTTTCTAAGGAAAATTTTACAAAAAATGGACTGGCCTCTCTCTTGTCTTGCTGTTGTTATTAGAGGCTTCTCTGTCTCTGGGAAGCTACTCTAGCAGCAGCCATTTTCTCTATGAAATTCCTGTAGACCTACAGGCTGCAGCTTTCTGAAATAACAACAGCAAGACAAGAGAGAGCCCAGTAACCTTTTTCTTTTTTTCTGGAATCAAACTGGGAATAAAATGAATTTCCCTGGGAAGCAGATCTTTTCCACAGGGACATATTTTTCCAGTGCTACAGTCTGAAGATAGCCCTTATGTTCAATACTCTTCTGCAAAACAAAACTAAAACAAATCTTCCCTCTTCTTATCAAAGAGATTCTGGCTACTATGAGCTGGTTTTGATGTTAGAAATGGAGGTATCTTTATAAAAAGTTATTTTATACCATTTTATCTAGCCAAGGATTCAAGTTTCCTTTAAAGCTTTGCTATTATTTGTCAGTCTATAAAGCAATTCTTCTTTAATCAAATTCAGTGAAACTTTTGAAAATCCCTGATGTAGCTCCAAGATCTTCTCTAATTTCTGTTGCTGCATCAATCATAAAATTGTACAAGAAAAATAAGGGTGATCAGAAATTCCTTTTTGAGAGAAGTAGGAGACCCAACTCCAAGATGGAGACCTAAGAGAACCAAATCTAGGGACAGGCATTCAAAAAGCCTGAATTGATTCAATCTTTGCAGGTTAGTTTAACCTGGCTAAGCTAAATCAGTTTTGTAACTAGACAGACATCCCAAAAATGCAGGCACGTGCCTGCAGTGGCTCAAATGACAAGCTGGGGGGAGGGGGGAGGCTAGAGAGGCCCTCCCTTCCTTCTACAGCATGGACCTGAAGGGGGCATGGCCAGGCTCAAGCAGGACACTGTGATTAGCCCAGCCAGGAATTGATAACGGTGTTTATCTATCTCAATTAAGAAAAAAACAGAGGGACATTACCAGCTATTTGTTGATTCTGCCTGTTGATTCAGCACAGACCGTAGACAGCATGTGGTCTGCTAGCTAATATACAGACACCTCCTCAGCAAGCAGAGGGGAGTGGGGAATTCCTGCTTAGCAGGGAGTGGTGAGGGGAGGCGGGGAAGTAGCCCACAGTCTTTGGAGCTCCAGCCAGGGAGCAGACAGGAGGGGCCAGCCCTGCTGTGGAGCAGAGAGCCTCGCCTAGCCCAGAGAGCATGCTAGGATGCTGGGGGAGTCTGGTTTAGCTTAAACCAGCAAGGAGTCTGGGACAGACATTGCATAAACCAGTTTGACCCAGATCAGTTAAGTCTGATACTACATTGAGCCAGGTCTATCATCTCAAATAGTTTCAGCCATTTTCAAACTGGTTTATGCACAATGAACATCTGTTCTGTTACAAGTTCAAACCAGTTTCTGATCACTTAAACTGATTTATGTGTAATGTCGTCTTTGTGTCCAGTGGAGAATAGGTGTCTGTTTCAAAACATTCAAATTTCAGTAAACTGGATGTAGTAGTGATCTTCAAGCACATGCAGAGGAAAACCTTCCACAGAACTTAAGCATGGAATATTTTAGTGAAGGAGAATAGTATGATTTTTACTGCTGTCTGAAGAGTATGTCATGTTAGGGACTTTAAACAATGACATTTAAGACTCCAAAACACCAGTTTTCCCTTGTCACATAAAAGAAAATCTCTGTTACTGTAATTTATTTGTACTGCAATTGCACTTGGAGGCTCCAGCCCAATTGTGATAAGCACTGAACCAGCACTCACAGTAAAAATAAATTGCCTAGTAGGTGTCACTTGCAGTTAATAACTGGAAGCTTTTCCAGGGTTCTGGCCACTAGTGAGTAAAACTATTACAGGGGCCTCCATCATCTAGAAAGTCTCACAAAAAGGGAGTGAGAGAAGATGTGCAGCAACAATTTAAAGGACAGATTTCCCAGTAGTGGATAAATTTTAATTTCTATCTATAATTCAGATATTGCCACACCAGCCTCCTGTCAGCCTTCTGCTCCTGCTGAAATTAATGGGAGTTCTGCCAATGACGGTAAGGCTAAACGCAGACATCTGTGGAGTGGGTTAGGAGGGCATTACATTGCATTAGAAATGGCCACTTGAACTAAGGTATTTCGGGATCAGGAGAATTGGCGGGGGCAGGCAGGATCTGCAGGAGCGATGATGTAGGGGCAGGCAGGATCTGTGGGGAGATGGGGCAGCAGATGTGATTCATGGGAGTGATGGCGGGGCAGATGTCATCTCTGGGGGGATCAGAGATGATCCACAGGAGGGATCAGAGGAATTGAGGGGGCAGGCACAATCTACAGGGGGTTGCTGGGCTTCAGGAGGATTTGGTGGGATCAGGGGTGCTCACAGAGTCCATAGGGGGGCTTTGGGAGATCCAAGGGCTGTTTTTAGCCCCCCAACTTCTCACCCAACAAAACCTATACCCCCCAATCTCTTACTCCACCTATACCCCCCAATCTCTTATCCCCTTGGCTCCTGGCAGCGGTGAACGCTGATAAAACCAGCAGCACTTGTAGTTGCTTACCGGATGGAGGTTGAGGAGGGGATTAGCAAGGGGCAGGATAGCTAAAAATAGCTCAATGCCAGGAAAGGAGTAGGAAAAGCACAGCCCTGGGGCTAGAGCCAATAGCAGGGCTTTCCCAGCCCTGGGGCTGTGCAGGTAACTATACAGAATTTCGAGGGACTGGTCTAACCTAGATCAATTCAGTTTGAGTGTACATCGATCCAGTTTTGTCTTAGACTAGGTTCCACCATTTTTCATAGTCTGTGTGTGCAGAACTTCTGTACAGTTCCAACTTTAGATTGATTTCCAATCACTGAGACCAGGTCTAAGTGTAAAGTCCACACTGGAGCAAACTAAATTAGATTAGGTGGCCATTTTTAACACAATTTAACCTCCCCCTAAACCCCCTGAATCTCTGCACTTAGCCTTTGAGAGGCAGAATTAGACTCTTCCCTCATTCTCAGGGATCTTGTTGTCTAGCCAAGTAATTTTTTATCCATTTGAAATCTTTCAGTTAATATTTTTTCTGATATTTTCCTTGATTCTTTCTCTTTTCCTCTCTCTCTCTCTGAATTTCTCTCTGCCATTATCCATTCCTTCGGTGTCCCCTCTTCCCATCTTTGAGCCCCCAACTTTCTGTTTACTTTCAGTTTTCTGTCCCTTTCCCTGCTCATCTTGGAAAAGGTGCTAGAATGCAGGTGAGCCCTGTTGATGCTCTACAGCAAGCTAATGACAGTAGCTCCTTAGAAGCTTATTTTAAAACAGTAAAAAATGATATGGTGGAAAGAAATGAAAGGCCAATAGATGTAAAAGAGAAAAAGAAGTGGAAAGAAAGAGAAATTCCATCTCATCATGCTCGTGTGTAATGTGTCTAATGACATCAGACAAGACAGAGTATAAGTAGGTGACATGCTAAATTTGATGCATCACCCTCTAAGTAAGATTTCATTGAAAACCATGACTGTAGTCTAATGCATATCTATGACCTAAAGCAAGCCTGGAAATTCTGTTTCTAAGCATGTGTAAATGGCTTAGATAAAATAAGAATACTCCACTCTATCTCTCAAATTTGCAGCCAAAGCTTTAATTGAATGGGCACCAGATTTTTCAATAGGTAATACTGAAATTTTTACAATAGACTGAGCATATTTGAAAACTAGCTTTGTCAGGTTTCCAGCTCTGCTTTTAGAATGTAAAACATCTAGTGAAACATTTGAATTTTTAAATGCTCAGCTGAAGCAACCCTCAAAGGCTCACTCATCACTAAAAACTCCCCCATGGAATTTTCAAATTGCACATCACCTTTTCATATTTTCAGAAACATATAACTCTAAAGAGCTTTTCTCTTTCATTCCATACTTGAGCTCATATCCTTGATATGACTTTCTCTCACCTTGTACTACACACAATTTTCTTTTAAAAACCCTTGTAACATCTGTACTATCACACTGATTTCCTCAGCAACTATCCAATTCCTTCGGCTGCAATAAAGCACTTGACCTTCAGCCTCACTTTTCTTCCCACTCAGGAATTGAGTTATAATTGCTTCAAAGTAGTGGCTGGATGGTATTACTAGCTAATTAATGTCCACTTAGTATAAAGTGTTGTTGCTGTCTTAGAGCCCCTGTAGGCATTTTTCTTCTTCTCAGTAACAGGACCAGATGGTGTTCTGGCCCACCTTCCCCACCCTTCACAAGCCAAACGCTGTACTTAGATAACACATCTCACAGCTCTGGACACATTCTGACATAACAGCTGGACAGATGCTATGGAAATTACTACGTCTCTCTCCACGTGAATGGAGATGAAGGAGTTTGCTGAGGACATTCTTTCATTTAGTGTATAACCAACCTCTCTCATGTATTCATTACAGCTTGCCTCCTTTTGGTGCTGTCTCTTCTTTCCTTTCTACATCAGCTAACCCTCTAGCCAGAAGGCTTAAGTGCTCTGTCAGTATTATTCCCAGACAATGGACTTCCTAGGAAGCACTGATCGTCACTATGGTTCACTGCCAGAGACCGAATGTATGCCTTCTGCATTCCACATATTATCTTAGAATCACAGGATCATAGAAAATTAGGGTTGGAAGGGACCTCAGGAGGTCATCTAGTCCAACCCCATGCTCAAAGCAGGACCATCCCCAACAAGATCATTACAGCCAGAGCTTAGTTAAGTTGGGCCTTAAAGAGCTCCAAGGATGGAGATTCCACGAACTCTCTAGGTAACCTGTTCCAGCGCTTCACCACCCTCCTAGTGAGAAAGTTTTTCCCAATATCTAACCTAAACTTCCCTTGCTGCAACTTGAGACCATTGCTCCTTGTTCTGACACCACAGAGACAGCCTAGCTCCATCCTCTTTCGAACCACCCTTTAGGTTGTTAAAGGCTGCTTTCAAATCCCCTCTTAGTCTTCTCTTCTCCAAACTAAAAGAACCCAGTTCCCCCAGCCTCTCCTCATAACACATGTGCCCCAGCTCCTGAACCATTTTCATTGCTCTCTGCTGTACTCCCTCCAACTTGTCCATAGTACTCTCTCCAACTTTTTATAGGGGGGCCCCAAAACTGGACACAGTACTCCAGATGTGGCCTCACCAGTGCTGAATAGAAAAGAATAATTACTTCCCTTGATCCGCTGGCAACACTCCTACCAATGCAGCCCAGTATGCTTTTAGCCTTTGTAGCTAAAACTGATGACTCATCTAGTTTACTGTAACCCCCAGGTCCTTTTCTGCAGAGCTGCTGCTTAGCCAGTCAGTCCACAGGCTGTAGCAGTGCATGGGATTCTTCCATCCTAAGTGCAGGACTTTGCACTTGTACTTGTTGAATCTTATGAGATTTCTTTTGGCCCAATCCTCCAATTTGTCTAGGTCACTCTGAATCTTATCCCTACCCTCCAGTGCATCCAGTATACCCCCCAGCTTGGTGTCATCTGCAAACTTGCTGAGGGTTACAATCCATCCCATCTTCCATTGAACAAAACTTGCCCCAGGACCAACACCGGGGGCACTCCACTTGATACCAGCTGCCGGCTAGACATTGAGCCTTTGATTACTACTGAGCCCAACAATCCATCCACCTTACAGTCCATTCATCCAGCCCATACTTCCTCAGCTTGCTAGCAAGAATGTGGGAGATGGTATCAAAAGCCTAGCTAAAGTCAAAGTATAATATGAACACTGCTTTCCCCGCATCCACAGAGCCAGTCATCTCATCATAGAAGGCAATTAGGCTGGTCAGGCATGACTTGCCCTTGGTGAATCATGCTAACTATTCCTAATCATCTTCTTATCCTCCAAGTGCTTAGAAATAGATTCCTTGAGGCCCTGCTCCCTGATTTTTCTGCGGACTTAGGTAAGGCTGATTGATCTGTAGTTCCCTGGATCCTTTTTCTTCCCTTTTTAAATTGCCTTTTTCCAATCATCCAGGACCTCTCTGTCACAAGTTTTCAAAGATAATCCTCAGTGCCCCTGCAATCACATCAGCCAACGCCCTCAGCAGCCTTGGATGCATTGTATCTGGCCCCCACGGACTTGTACATGTTCAGCTTTTCTAAACAGTTATTGACTTGTTCTTTCACCACTGAGGGCTGCTGACCGCCTCCCCAAACTGTACTGCCCAGTGCAGCAGTCTGGGAGCTTACTTTGCCTGTGAAGACCAAGGTAAAAAAAGGCATCGAGTACTTCAGACTTTTCCCCATCATCTGTCACTAGATTGCCTCTCCCATTCAGTAATGGATCCACATTTTCCTTGACCTTCCTCTTGTTGCTAACACTTGTAGAAAGTCTTCTTGTTACCCTTCACATCTCTTGCTCGCTGCAACTGCAATTGCACTTTGGCCTTTCTGACTTCATCCCTGAATGCCCAAGCAATATTCTTATACTCCTCCCTAGTTATCTGTCCAACCTCCAACTTCTTGTAAGCTACCTTTTTGTGTTTAAGTTCACTGAAGGGTTCTCTGCTAAGCCAGGCTGGTTACTTGCCACATTTGCTGTTCTTCCTGCACATCAGAATGGTTTGTTCCTGTGCCCTTAATAAGGTTTCTTTAAAATTCAGCTATCATTTCTGGACTCCTTTCCCCCCCCAGGACTGGCCTCTAAGGAGATTCTGCCCATCAGTTCCCTGAGGAAGTCAAAGTCTGCTTTTCTGAAGTCCAGTGTCTATACTCTGCTGCTCTCCATCCTTCTTTTGTCAGGATCCTGAACTCAGTCATCTCATGGTCACTGCTGCCCAACTTGCCATCCACTTCTACATCCCCTACCAATTCTTCCCTGTTTGTTAGCAGCAAGTCAAGAAGAACATGGCCCCTAGTTGGTCTCTCCAACACTTGCACCAGGAAGTCCTCATCCACCACATCCTCCTGGTCTGGTGGTCTATAGCAGCAACCCATCATGACATCACCCTTGGTGCTCTCCCCTCTAATCTTAATGCAAATACCCTCAACAGGTCTATCTCCAGTTTCATACTGGAGCTTTGAGCAGTCACATGGCTCTTCTACATACAGCACAACTCCTCCGCCTCTTCTCCCCTGCCTGTCCTTCCTGAACAGTTTATACCCATCCATGTCAGTGCTGCAATCATGGGACCTCCCACCAAGTCTCTGTTATTCTAATCACATCACAGTTCTGTGACTGTGCAAGGACTCATGGGCAACTGGCATGTCCCAACTCTAAGGGGTTACCAGCGACCGATCATTGGCTGGGATTGGGGGGTGGGGGTGAGGGTTTGGTCCCCCAGCGGCACTCCCCAGCTGGCGAAGGCCAATCTCAGGAGGGGCACCTGCCCACCCCCCGTGTTCCCCCCTATGTGTCACCTATGCAAAGACTTCCAGTTCTTCCTGCTTGTTTCCCAGGCTCCATGCATTCATGTACAGACACCTGAGGTAACTAGCTGACTGCCCTACTTTGTCAGAAAGAATGAGCCCCTTCCTGCTTCTGCTTCTTCCAGGTCCCCTGCTTTCCCACTTACCTCAGGGCTTTGTTCTCCATCCCCCAGCAAACCTAATTTAAAGCCCTCCTCCCTAGGTTAGCAAGCCAGTCTGCAAAGATGTTCTTGCCTCTCTTCATCAGGTGGATCTAGACTCTTCTCAGCAATCTTTTTTCTTGGAACAGCATCCCACGGTCAAAGAAGCTGAATCCCTGCAGCCAACACCACCCATGCAGCCATGCATTGATCTTCAGGTTGCATCTGCTCCTGCCAGGGCCCTTCCCCTTCACTGGAAGGATTGAGAAGAATGACCTGTTCCCCTGTCCCCTTTACCATTGGACACAGAGCCCTGTATTTACTCTTGATCTGGTCAGTGTCACCCCTGACAGTATCACTGATGCCCATATGGATGAGCAACATGGGTTAGTAGTCAGAGGGCTGGATGAGTCTCAGTAGTCCTTCTGTGACATCTCAGATCCAGGTTCCAGGCAAGCAGCAGACTTCCCAGGACAACAAGTCAGGCTAGCAGATGGATCCCTCCATCCACTACAGAAGGGAGTCTCCAACTACCACCACCTGTACCACCACCTGTCGCTTCTTCTTTGTGGCAGTGATCTTGATTCTCCCCACCTTGGAGATTCCTGGCCTGGCCTCTTCCACCAGTGGAATACACTCCTCCTCCTCTGTTGCTAGTGCTCCATATCTGTTCTTCAGGCAAACCACTGTACACGGGGATGGTGACTTCTTCTTGCTGCCAGAAAATACACACTTTCAGCTTTCATCTTCCACCTTTGTGGGAGTCCATGCCCTCTTCCTTTTCTAGCACCACCTTCGGCAGTTCTTCCTCCATGGTCCTAGAGGTTTCCTCCAGCATGGAATCAATGAAGTCCTCATTGTGGAGGATGCTTCAGGGCCTTGCTACCACCTCCTATAGCAATCTTGCCTTCTCCCACGGGACACCACCAGAAGGCACCACTCACATTGCAGGCTGACGTGGGAAGGAATTTGCAAGCTGCAGTCTGCACATCACCAAACCAGGACATGGGTGGAATCCTCAGCAGTGTGGGGTCCTGCCTGGACAGACACCTCACAGGTAGAAGCAGAGGAAGACCTGGAAGTGGCAGTAGCTCTGGTATTGCAACATCCTCCAGCCATGCCTCTGGGTCTTCTAATCTCCTGCCTCTCACTTCATGCTCCTCTGTCCAAGCAGACCTTCCCTAGCAAACTCCTGTGTAGCTGGCCCATTTGCTGTTCCTTCATCTGAAGGGTTCCCTTTTCCCTGCAACGTCTTTCCTCTCAGCAAGCTTACAGTAAAGGAACATGAAAGAGTTTCCAAGTGAACTCCCCCTCACTCTGGACTCTACTTAAACAAGGGACTTAAGTCTTGGTCTAGCTGCTGAGTTTCACTGCTAAAATAAAACTATGTAGTTCATCAGTTCTAATTACATATCAAAGAATCTTGCTTAGCTTCTCCCTTTTCACTGCTTCCCTGGTCGCCTGGACTGCCTCCTTATATACCTCGCCTGGGCCTGGACTGGGTAGGCCACTTTGTTAGGGCCCTCTGTCACACCCAGTGAGCAATCAATCAGCAAGCAGCAAGCAGCTGCTCAGAACACACACCCAAGCACACAAACCTGTCAAACAGCCTTCAGCAAGCCAAGCACACAGGCAACCCTGGTTCAGTTACCTTCCCAGAACAGGATTTGGTGCATGGTGCCTCTTCCCTTTCCTCCTCTTGCTCCCAGCAAACTACCAAAGTATCTTCATGAATGAGGAAAAGCAGAACCCTTAAACAAATGTCCTGAGAACCAGCTGTTTGAATGAATTAATCCTAAGGATATTGGAGTTAAGAGGATAGGGAGAAAGTGACACAGTTTTGGTACATGCTCTTCCACATCTGTCCAACAAGTTGCATTTGACCAGAAGAGAAGGGCTTGCATTAGTCAGACTACCTGTATGTTTTTAGTGAAGCACCTAATTACATGTTTTGCTGGACTGGACTAGCATGTATAAGTAGGGCTAGTACAAGCACTTCTCTCCTAACCAAATCTCTTCACAGGTGCTGTGGATGCATTTCACACATCAGTCCTATGTTCCTATTAAACTAAAACATGGTTCAGTTCCTGGTCACTGCACTAAGATTAGATAACCAGCCTTTCCGATCTCTCCCTGTGTGGGACACACAGCTCTTCCATCTCAAGGGACAAGCAGAAAGGGTGGGGGGGGAGGAAGGCAAGGAACTTGAAATATCATTAATCAGATGCCACCTGAAAATTAACCAAAAGAAAGCTCACTTAATTAAAAACAAAAGGGTAATTAATTTTCTCCCACAAAAGACCCCTACTACTGAAATCAAATTTCCTGTTACCTCAAGGGCTTAAAAGTAGGATCAGTGCCAAACAACCTAATTATTTTCAAATTGTTCTCCCTGTATCAAGTTCTTTTACTTTTATCCTGACTGGAGTAATTTAAAGCATATCCTTTTTTACATGTATGGCTGGTCTTTTCAACTATCCCCCTCTTTTCAAATAGTAAGACTCCACTTTCAAGAGAAGTATAGACTTATGCCACAGATGCTCTGAGGTGCCTGCAGCCATACTCCTTCCAGCTGTGATCTAACCCCCTGTCATGATCTAAGATGGGTCAGGCCAAGTCAGTACTTGAAAAAGGTATGACTTCCAAGGAAAATCCAGAGTATTGCAGAAATAGTGATTCAGCTGATGGCTCTCCTCCCTCAGAGTGAGGACCAAAGTCATGCCCTTGTGTGATATTAAGGGATATTAGGCTTATAGCTGGAGGTGTCATGCTGTATTTCAGATGAGGTCTAAACCATGGCCCTGATCACTCATGTCTACTGAAATCTCTGCTGGAACACTGAAATAAATAGGTATCCCCTGTATCTAGTCAGTTTTCTTCTTTGTGTTATTGTATTCTGACTTACTAAAATCCTCCACATAAGTTATATTTGGAAAAAAGTTATCTGAATGAGTGAACCCTGTGTAAGAGTTTGTATGCTGCCTTCAGAGCCCACAGTAGAAAAGGTGTTTTAGAACTACCTTTTCTATAATATTCATATAAAAGGTGTTTTGTAAATATATTATAAAAATAAAACTAGATTGAAATAACATTAGGGATGAAAAGTCAAGAACATAAAAGCTAAGAAACACCGGAATTAAGATGGTCTGTAAAAGCCTGATTTGGCTCCCTCATGTGTTTGCATTATAATGTGGTTTTTAATTACATGGCCACTCCTATTTTTTTCCACAGGACCCCTGCATCAATGAATACATGGGTAGTTTTCATTATTACTTTTTATCATTCACATTTAGTGTATGCCCCCAGGTCTTATTTCTTGTATACCATTACAACCCTGAACTGAATATAAAATTGATTTCCTCCTAGGCACTTGTGCAATGTTCTTTTGGCAGTACCTGAGTGCTTCTCTAACATTTATGAATTTATCTTCACAAGCTCCTGTGAAGTGAGGTGGTATTTATTATCATCTCCACTTTATAAACAGGGCTAAAACACGGGGAGATTAAGACCAAATTTGTCAAAAATGAATCCTTTAATTTTACGTGCATAACTTGAGATACTTAAGGCCAGATTTTGCAAAGTATTTAATACTTTTACCGCATTTAATATGTTGAAAACGGAACACTATGTTGCAACTGGGGGTGCTCAGTCCTTCTGGAAATCAGGCTGCACATGTCTTTTTGGGCATCCAGAAAAAAAAGATATGCCACGGACAGCCATTTGCAAGGCTTGCTTTCAATGTCTTGCCCACCCTCCCACAGGAACTAATGCCAGAGCATGCCTATCTGAATGAAAGAGTGGCATGCTGAAAAAAGTCGCATAAGATGATGTAACTCCAGGTTCTAGAGTCGAGCACATTCTTGGGGTTAAAGACCCTTCTCATCCTGCTCCTATCCATGTCCCCAGTTCCTCCTTCCCCTTTCATTCTGTTCCATTTCCTTCTTCCTGTCCCGGCTTCTTCTCCACTTTTTAGCTGCTTGGCATCTCTCGTTTCCGCATCTGTTGCTTGCTTCCTGCTCCCTTTCCATCTGCATGCATATACTCCAGAATTCCCTGTGTTTGTACACATCACACCCATTATCTCCTGTCCCCCAGTTCCTCTGCTGCCTGCCCACCTCCATGTTCCTTACCACACCCACTTCAACCCCTCCCCACACACTGGCTTTTCATTCTACTGTGGTTGTTTCCCTCCTCTTTGCTA
>NW_017728931.1:40722096-40749325 GCF_001723895.1 Crocodylus porosus
CATCTGCTCCTGCCAGGGCCCTTCCCCTTCACTGGAAGGATTGAGAAGAATGACCTGTGCCCCTGTCCCCTTTACCATTGGACACAGAGCCCTGTATTTACTCTTGATCTGGTCAGTGTCACCCCTGACAGTATCACTGATGCCCATATGGATGAGCAACATGGGTTAGTAGTCAGAGGGCTGGATGAGTCTCAGTAGTCCTTCTGTGACATCTCAGATCCAGGTTCCAGGCAAGCAGCAGACTTCCCAGGACAACAAGTCAGGCTAGCAGATGGATCCCTCCATCCACTACAGAAGGGAGTCTCCAACTACCACCACCTGTACCACCACCTGTCGCTTCTTCTTTGTGGCAGTGATCTTGATTCTCCCCACCTTGGAGATTCCTGGCCTGGCCTCTTCCACCAGTGGAATACACTCCTCCTCCTCTGTTGCTAGTGCTCCATATCTGTTCTTCAGGCAAACCACTGTACACGGGGATGGTGACTTCTTCTTGCTGCCAGAAAATACACACTTTCAGCTTTCATCTTCCACCTTTGTGGGAGTCCATGCCCTCTTCCTTTTCTAGCACCACCTTCGGCAGTTCTTCCTCCATGGTCCTAGAGGTTTCCTCCAGCATGGAATCAATGAAGTCCTCATTGTGGAGGATGCTTCAGGGCCTTGCTACCACCTCCTATAGCAATCTTGCCTTCTCCCACGGGACACCACCAGAAGGCACCACTCACATTGCAGGCTGACGTGGGAAGGAATTTGCAAGCTGCAGTCTGCACATCACCAAACCAGGACATGGGTGGAATCCTCAGCAGTGTGGGGTCCTGCCTGGACAGACACCTCACAGGTAGAAGCAGAGGAAGACCTGGAAGTGGCAGTAGCTCTGGTATTGCAACATCCTCCAGCCATGCCTCTGGGTCTTCTAATCTCCTGCCTCTCACTTCATGCTCCTCTGTCCAAGCAGACCTTCCCTAGCAAACTCCTGTGTAGCTGGCCCATTTGCTGTTCCTTCATCTGAAGGGTTCCCTTTTCCCTGCAACGTCTTTCCTCTCAGCAAGCTTACAGTAAAGGAACATGAAAGAGTTTCCAAGTGAACTCCCCCTCACTCTGGACTCTACTTAAACAAGGGACTTAAGTCTTGGTCTAGCTGCTGAGTTTCACTGCTAAAATAAAACTATGTAGTTCATCAGTTCTAATTACATATCAAAGAATCTTGCTTAGCTTCTCCCTTTTCACTGCTTCCCTGGTCGCCTGGACTGCCTCCTTATATACCTCGCCTGGGCCTGGACTGGGTAGGCCACTTTGTTAGGGCCCTCTGTCACACCCAGTGAGCAATCAATCAGCAAGCAGCAAGCAGCTGCTCAGAACACACACCCAAGCACACAAACCTGTCAAACAGCCTTCAGCAAGCCAAGCACACAGGCAACCCTGGTTCAGTTACCTTCCCAGAACAGGATTTGGTGCATGGTGCCTCTTCCCTTTCCTCCTCTTGCTCCCAGCAAACTACCAAAGTATCTTCATGAATGAGGAAAAGCAGAACCCTTAAACAAATGTCCTGAGAACCAGCTGTTTGAATGAATTAATCCTAAGGATATTGGAGTTAAGAGGATAGGGAGAAAGTGACACAGTTTTGGTACATGCTCTTCCACATCTGTCCAACAAGTTGCATTTGACCAGAAGAGAAGGGCTTGCATTAGTCAGACTACCTGTATGTTTTTAGTGAAGCACCTAATTACATGTTTTGCTGGACTGGACTAGCATGTATAAGTAGGGCTAGTACAAGCACTTCTCTCCTAACCAAATCTCTTCACAGGTGCTGTGGATGCATTTCACACATCAGTCCTATGTTCCTATTAAACTAAAACATGGTTCAGTTCCTGGTCACTGCACTAAGATTAGATAACCAGCCTTTCCGATCTCTCCCTGTGTGGGACACACAGCTCTTCCATCTCAAGGGACAAGCAGAAAGGGTGGGGGGGGAGGAAGGCAAGGAACTTGAAATATCATTAATCAGATGCCACCTGAAAATTAACCAAAAGAAAGCTCACTTAATTAAAAACAAAAGGGTAATTAATTTTCTCCCACAAAAGACCCCTACTACTGAAATCAAATTTCCTGTTACCACAAGGGCTTAAAAGTAGGATCAGTGCCAAACAACCTAATTATTTTCAAATTGTTCTCCCTGTATCAAGTTCTTTTACTTTTATCCTGACTGGAGTAATTTAAAGCATATCCTTTTTTACATGTATGGCTGGTCTTTTCAACTATCCCCCTCTTTTCAAATAGTAAGACTCCACTTTCAAGAGAAGTATAGACTTATGCCACAGATGCTCTGAGGTGCCTGCAGCCATACTCCTTCCAGCTGTGATCTAACCCCCTGTCATGATCTAAGATGGGTCAGGCCAAGTCAGTACTTGAAAAAGGTATGACTTCCAAGGAAAATCCAGAGTATTGCAGAAATAGTGATTCAGCTGATGGCTCTCCTCCCTCAGAGTGAGGACCAAAGTCATGCCCTTGTGTGATATTAAGGGATATTAGGCTTATAGCTGGAGGTGTCATGCTGTATTTCAGATGAGGTCTAAACCATGGCCCTGATCACTCATGTCTACTGAAATCTCTGCTGGAACACTGAAATAAATAGGTATCCCCTGTATCTAGTCAGTTTTCTTCTTTGTGTTATTGTATTCTGACTTACTAAAATCCTCCACATAAGTTATATTTGGAAAAAAGTTATCTGAATGAGTGAACCCTGTGTAAGAGTTTGTATGCTGCCTTCAGAGCCCACAGTAGAAAAGGTGTTTTAGAACTACCTTTTCTATAATATTCATATAAAAGGTGTTTTGTAAATATATTATAAAAATAAAACTAGATTGAAATAACATTAGGGATGAAAAGTCAAGAACATAAAAGCTAAGAAACACCGGAATTAAGATGGTCTGTAAAAGCCTGATTTGGCTCCCTCATGTGTTTGCATTATAATGTGGTTTTTAATTACATGGCCACTCCTATTTTTTTCCACAGGACCCCTGCATCAATGAATACATGGGTAGTTTTCATTATTACTTTTTATCATTCACATTTAGTGTATGCCCCCAGGTCTTATTTCTTGTATACCATTACAACCCTGAACTGAATATAAAATTGATTTCCTCCTAGGCACTTGTGCAATGTTCTTTTGGCAGTACCTGAGTGCTTCTCTAACATTTATGAATTTATCTTCACAAGCTCCTGTGAAGTGAGGTGGTATTTATTATCATCTCCACTTTATAAACAGGGCTAAAACACGGGGAGATTAAGACCAAATTTGTCAAAAATGAATCCTTTAATTTTACGTGCATAACTTGAGATACTTAAGGCCAGATTTTGCAAAGTATTTAATACTTTTACCGCATTTAATATGTTGAAAACGGAACACTATGTTGCAACTGGGGGTGCTCAGTCCTTCTGGAAATCAGGCTGCACATGTCTTTTTGGGCATCCAGAAAAAAAAGATATGCCACGGACAGCCATTTGCAAGGCTTGCTTTCAATGTCTTGCCCACCCTCCCACAGGAACTAATGCCAGAGCATGCCTATCTGAATGAAAGAGTGGCATGCTGAAAAAAGTCGCATAAGATGATGTAACTCCAGGTTCTAGAGTCGAGCACATTCTTGGGGTTAAAGACCCTTCTCATCCTGCTCCTATCCATGTCCCCAGTTCCTCCTTCCCCTTTCATTCTGTTCCATTTCCTTCTTCCTGTCCCGGCTTCTTCTCCACTTTTTAGCTGCTTGGCATCTCTCGTTTCCGCATCTGTTGCTTGCTTCCTGCTCCCTTTCCATCTGCATGCATATACTCCAGAATTCCCTGTGTTTGTACACATCACACCCATTATCTCCTGTCCCCCAGTTCCTCTGCTGCCTGCCCACCTCCATGTTCCTTACCACACCCACTTCAACCCCTCCCCACACACTGGCTTTTCATTCTACTGTGGTTGTTTCCCTCCTCTTTGCTACCCATAAGTGCCAATAACAGGAAATCCTACTAAATTAGTCTCCCTTCTCTTAGTCCCCATGCTTGGCACAGTAAGATCCCCAGTGCCACAAGAAGCAATAACTATAGAAAAGTCCTGCTCAGCCCCTGCAGCCCTGTACTACAACGTGCTCCATATAGACAGAACTTTGGAGAAATCTGTTGCCAGAATAACAAGTCTTAACTAAGTACGTATTTACTGATATTTGTCAAAAAGTTATTACTTGGTCAAATTCAGGATGATATTGACAGAGACAACAAGAAGCACATCTCTGGGCCCCAGGTGAGACCTCTAGCAAATTTCAAACCTCCAAAGACTTCTTCCAAAACACTGTGAGGTCTAGAGTTTCTTAATGAAACAAACGTATCAATGCAATAACATGCACAAAATGACAATTTTCTCCTAATTTCACTCTCAGAAACAACTACACTGTTTTACCTGAACCTTTCCAAATACATAAGTACACAAAATGGAAGCAAGAGGCAGGTGCCTGGCATGGAAAAATATGAATCCAAATAACTGAAGTTATAAGCAACTGAAAATGCGGCTGTACAATGGAACAGATCAGGTAACCTTATCTATAGGGACTAATGCTTGATAAACTCCATGATTCCACCCATGTAAACATTTCCAATCACATTTAATTAATATAATTCATCACAGCAACCAAAACTTTTTCCACATCTAACCATCCTTACTCCACTCCCGTGGGATTACTACCCATCATTTTTATTTCTTCCTGCTTCACATGTTCTGATTTCAAAGCCCTCCATCCTTGTCACAGGAAAGCTACACACACTCTTAAGCTGATCAGGCTTTCTCTTCAATATTCACAGTCACAGTGGTGGATGTAGAGGAGCAAAATATCAAGACCCTGAACTTAACCAAAATCTTCCTATGACATATGGCAAAGTACTAACCAACAGGCACCCAGCCATCCCTTTCCATATTTATACTTATAGTTATGAGTGATTTAAGGGACTTAAATCCCATGCTGTGACTTTTATATCTAGTTGTTCCCTTCCTAGGCATAACTGACTTTTGGGCTTCATAAAAGCCCTGGCCCTGGGAGCACTGATTCAGGGGAAATATAAAAGAGGACTGACACACATCAATATAAGCCACTTGCTAGAGCAAAAAAGATGACATTTTTAATTGAATTCAGAATTCAGCCATACACTACACATTTCTGTTTTAGTGGCTGATAAGTGGCTAAATTCTTTTGTTGGCTTTGAAAAGCTCATCTGAAAGAAACAGGTAGTTGAGCACCACTTGTGTACCAAGAAGTGAGGAATCAAAATTCCCCACATATAGCCACATGATGTATTTATATAAAATGAGTCAATGAAGTGTGGGTTTTAACTTGAAGGATGATTTCACTAATTCTCCCCCAAATTATTAAGTTGTCCCTGAGCATAGTGGCATGATGTTGGTAGAGAGGAATGTGTTGCATTGTGGGAGCAAAAAATTATTTAACAAGGCCTGCCTGAAGATACTTTGGGACAGCTAAGGAGCTACCTGTCAAATGTATTTTGACAATGCTAGAAAAAACAAGGTTCTTGATATGTAGCTGGTTCTGAAAACCAGCCCACTCCAAATTTCCTCCAGCTGGGCATCCAGAATTTGAGGTACCCAAAAAAATGAGTTGCTTTAGGAATCTGAGTCTATCATTTTAATAGTAAAAAGGAAAGAAATCTGGGGAAGAAAGGAAAATAACAGATGGAGGAGGATGAAGCAGAAGGCAGCAGAAGGAGGGAGGGGGAGAGAGAGAGAGAGAGAAAGAGAGAGAGAGATTGAGGGAATCCATTTATTTTATCGTATCAATGTAACCTATCACATTTTAGAGTTGCTAAAAATGCCAGTGGTGGCAGTGACAGTGCAGCATCAAGCAGAGAAACGCAGAGGGCTCTTACTGCAGCATGTGTGTCTGGCTGGCGTCCTTTTGTTTTTCAGGTACCTCGTAGTGCGGAGAAATCTTGCCCAGGCCACTGTCACTCAGCATCCGCTTTCGAACTGCTGGGTTCCACCGATCTGATATTCTAAGAAAACAAGGAGAAAGAAAAAACAAATTCTCTCCTCAGAGATCACCTTTCACAGTCAAGTACATCCATTCATTCTCAGCACTTCTCTTGCTTACGCAGTGAGCGGGATTAGCCCAGGAGTTTTTGATCCGGCCATTGGAAAAAAGGAAATAGACACCCTTTACAATTTCTGGGGTCTGCAGGCCACTTCAGGATTGCAGGAAACAATATGTGAACCTATGCATTAGAGAAAGAGTTCTTTTTTTGAGCATTATATCTGTTTACCCAGGTCTTTACTTTAATAGCTGCTTTTCTCCAACCTATCTGCAGAGCATAAGAATGGAGAAGCCACTCTGGAAAAGCTGAAAAAAACCAAAACCCCGCCTGGGAAAGGAAATGCTCACCCAGAGGCCTGTTCCACTACCAGATCGGGCATTCCTGGCGGTGTGCCCACCTGCTGCGATACCACCAGCTCAGGGTCCAGGATAAAAATCTCGTCCTGCGAAATTTCCGTCACAAAGTGCAAATGTTCCTGTTAGAATGGAATAAACCATGAATAATAAGTCATCACTGTCATCCCCCTGTCAAGAAGCCAGGCTGGCAGAAAGCTAAGCAAAAGTTGCCCTGTCCTGCAGGTTACCCACTTGAGTCCCCTGGGGTATGCATGTGTGGGTGAGTGGATGAGGGTGTGTGGATATAAACTTCACCTCACATTCGAAGTGAGTGAAATCCTAACAGTCAATGGCAAATATCAGATTCACTTCCCTGGGGCCAGGATTTTGTCCTAAGTGAGCTGCAAGTATCAAGTCTATAACAAAACTCAAAAGGCTAGTTACACCTCTCTCTAGTGCCTCAATTGGTCTTTATTTAATGTTTTGCCAGCAGCTGAGTGACATCTCCCAGAGAATAACTGAAATATCCACAAAGACAGCTAAGGCTTGCATATGTGGCTGAATCACTGCTGTCAAGGATCAGGTCTGCAGCCCACACCTGCAGGCTAGAAATGACCTTAGTACAGGGGAGTATTTCAGAGCCTGGTGCTGTTGTTGCTGCTGCTGTTTTACATTTCCATGATCTCTCCTCTTCTTCTCCATGCCCTACTTTTACCTCATGCCCTCCTTCTGCCTTTTCCTGCAATTCCCCTGAGACACAGAGGAAGGCTCAGATATTTTGTTACCCTTTCCCTTTCTAGAATTACCAAGGTAAGGGGTGAGGGAGTCCACCTACAGTCCTGTCTTGGTGAACCATCATGAATCCTGACCTTCCATCCCATGGAGACAGGGACATAGGGGGATCAAGGACATGGTGGGGAAATCATCAGCTTTACAGATAATAATCACGGCTGTGCATAAAACTCAGCAGTACCATATTCCTAGGGGGGCGAGCCAACAGTTTATTTGCTTTGATATGTTTGGGCTCATTTTCCTCACCTTGCCTATGAGGATGAATTTTAAATTCTCCAAAGACTAAAGTAGCACCTCATCAGTGCTAACACCTGCTTTTGTGTCAAAACAGTGTCTTGTGTACAGACATCCCTTTCAGGAAATATGTAGGGAATTAAACCAAGATCTCAGCATCTGGAAGCAAGAGTTTTAACTGCCTAGACTTGACAACAACTCCCCTGGATTGGGGAGACAGGAAGAGGCTGATAGGTCTATTTTAGGTGTCCATGGTCCCCCAGGAAGCCACTCCTCCCCACCACAGCACTGCACATGCAAGCAGCCCTCATTTCAGTGACCTAGCTGTGGGCTGCACCACCCCGATCCTTGGGGCACAGGTAAACAGCAAAAGCTGGAGGGAGAGAAGTGGAGCCTGGAGCCCTATGTGCCTTTGCAACAAGAACTGCAAGGAAAGTGGCAGTTGCATGGGAGCATGGGAGCTCCACTTTAACCCCTCTTGGATCACATGTGGCCCACAAGCTACCAGTTGGACAGCCCTGGTTTATTTTAAATGGTCCAGAAAGGGACAAAGATGAAGACGGCTGGCATATTACAGTTACATTTTGCATGTTGGTACAAAACCATCAAGTAGCCCATTGTGATTAAAAACTAAATCCAAAAACAACCGCATGAGGTACAATTCTAAATAAGCCTTTCAATAAATATTATATGATTATCTGTCCCAAAGCCTTAGACTAGTGGAATATTGGTTTTCTTGTGAGCATTTTATACAGCTGTAACCACAATCTGCAATTTGTAACTTCATATAATTTCCACAGACATCCAATGTCATAGGCAGAGGATTTCAGGTGAGTTACGAACAGCAGGAGAGATAGACTCTTAAAGATTCTGCTTTCATGCATATGTCCTTAGTAATAGAGGATAAGAAAGAGGAATATGGAAAACTGTGATTTATATATCAGCTTATTTGTAGACAGAAGTATAGAACATCAGCTGGAATAAATTTTCAGTGGAGCTGTCTCAGTCTAAGAAGGTGGCCCAGAATATTTTTCAGTTTTCTGCAAGGTATTGGTAAAACTTTAGGACACACAGGAACAATGTGGCATAACTTTAAAAAAAGATCTACAGAAACAATAACTGGATGGAGACTTACCTGAGATCTGTCAATGCGGTAAAAACGATCAGCAGAAGTTGCTGCAAGAAAAGAAAAATTACTGAGATGGGTTAAAAAAAGGACTGAGCAGAACAGAATGCACAAAGGTAAACTAAGGTTTGGCCACCCCTAGCGTTAAACAACCTTGGCTTCACTGGAGTCAGGTCAGCTTGTACAAGGACTGAATTTGGTTCATCATGTACGTGCTCCTGTCTTCATAGAAAGGCATTGCAAAGGCAGAGCTTAACCAACCATGGCATTAAAATTCAAACACAAATATACATCATAATTACAGAGGAATAAATCTGAGGGCCATTGTCAAGTTTATTAATAGTGTCCAAGTCTTATACAGCAATTTTCATCAGTATACCTCAAAGCATTTTACAAAGGAGGTAGGTAACCCTTACCTCTGTAGTTAGTAGTGCCTGACAAATCCTGCTAAACACATGTTCATTTTGACAAAACCCATATTCCCCCGTCCTTCACCCTGCCATAACCGTTTTCCACTAATGGTCTAGAAATTATATTATTGCCAGGAATGTTCATAGAAACAGTAAATTACAAGTATATAACGTAAAAGCATGGTAGGAAAAGTTCAGATTAAGTGGCAGCCACACCACAAACCCGATACATAGAGTTCCATTCTTCTAACCAGACTAAAGAGATACCATATGGTTTACACGCCCATTCAAATCAGCTCAAAATCTGAGTATCTAATACTCGTGACAAAATGCCTGTGAAGCAACTGTAGTTCAAATCACTGACTAATTATTAATACTTCCTAAATTAATAATAAATTCAAGAAAATTACAATCTATTCACAACCCGAGGAGAACAAGAAGGTAAAATCACCATGTAAATAGTCTAATCACTTGCCTAGTTGTTTAGCAACTTAAATCATTATAACTGGAAGCATTTTACAGTTGTTTTTCACTGAATGTGATGTCTGTTTAACCCCTATACACAGTTTGGACCATTATATTACTGAGTGGGCGTGTCTACACGTTCATTAATGCACCTTAGTTACTGTGCATTTAGTTTAGTACCTCTAATAAGAAGTACTAACTGAATGCGCAGTAACTAGAGTTACTGAACAGCAGAATGAGCAGTTTTTTTAGTGTCATTTACTGCGTTTTAGCCTAATAATACTGTGCAGTAGGCTATTAGCATGATTAATAACCACTATACTACCGCGCAGTGTTATTGGTCTAATGTACAGTAAACATCTCGTGTAGAGGCGCCCAGTAACTAGCTTCATAATTGGATTTTTTTTGCAGTAGCACAGTCGAAAAAGATGAAAACCAAATCGAAACAAACAAATCCAAAAACCCAGACCCACCTTTGGTTGCACTTTCATTTAGGAAAGAAAACAAAAGAGGAATTATCATTAAGGAGAGAACTTATTCATGTAAGACAAAAAGCATACTGCCATAATCTGGCACTTCTTTCTAAAATGGGACTGTCCAGTTTAGCTGCTAATCCTAGTCTCTGGAAGATGTGGCAGACCTAAGGTAAAATGGTAACAAGAGGCTCTTGTATGTGAATGAAATAGATACGCATAGCAAACCTTACCATCTAGGAAGCACCATCTAGGAGAGAGCTTCTGAACAGAAATTACTCTTGTGAAGGAACTTTCCTGATCCTGGGTAAGGAAGGGAAATAATGTTTTTAAAAACTTTCCTTGGTCTAAAACTGGATTATTTACAATCCTGACTTTGCTTGAAAAGTAAAATTTAAATGAACTTATCCAACCGGATCTATTCTCTGGGATCATGACCCATCACTATAAACTGCAGTAGTGAATGTGATATTATCAATCCCTATCACATTCTCTGCTTTTGGCTCAGCAGTCTCCAAAGCCCCAGATAGCTGACTCAGTTATTCATTATTTCACACAAGAATTCCTCATTTATGGAGATGTAGCATGGTGAATATTGTAATGGAAGGAAGATGTCTAAAGACACATACTCAGAACAAATATGTAAATAGTAAGTAATGTATCCTGATCACCGAGCTGGCATGTTGTTTTCATGTCACCTTCCCTTCACGAATCTTAATTTTCTTAGATTGTATGCTCATTAGAGTAGAGACAGTTTCTGCCACTTTGGAAAACATCAACACATTGCAGGAGCCACTAGCATACGAACAAAAAATAGCCTTGCATTCACTGATATGATCAACTCCCTGTCTGAAAGGGACACTCTTTAGGAGCCAGCCAATGTACTGTAACAGTGGTCTTGGTTTTCCAGCTGTGCTCTACTGAACCCTGGGGTTCCTCAATAGATCATCAGGGGCTCTGCAAAGACACTGGAAGGTAATGGCTGTATGGGCTGGGAGGTGCTGTGCCACCACTGCTGGGCCAGGTTGTCTGGCTACTTATCAGCTCACATGGCCCGTGGTGCCAGAGGTAGCAGTTCCTTGGCAGAAGTTATATGAAATTTGTTTGTTCTTTGGCTTTAGCAAGTTTGAAAACCACTGCATTTTTTACAATAGGTCAAAGGAAAACTACGACAGAGAAATACCAGCCTCCCAATCCCTGCCTGAGAAAAGTCTCCCTGCAGGGCTGTCATTCTTGCTTGCTCTATACCAGGGATAAGGAATGTCCAGCACACGGGTCGGATCCAGCTGGCAGTGGATTCCATTTCCCAGCCGCCCCTGCCTCCATGGCTTGTGCTGGACTCCATGGACACCCGAGCCTCAGCCACGCCAGCAGCGCACACAGCAGAGCAGAGCAGGGGGCTGTCCTGGAGCTGCTGGGATCTTGCGGCAGGGCAACTTGCTCTGGAGCCAGGGCAGAGCTGCAATCTGTAGCCTGCACACTCTGGGCAGGGGCACGGATGCGGGAGATCGTGGCTCTGCCCCAGCTCCAGACAGGCTGTCACTGCTGCAAGGAGCCAGCTGGGAAATGGAGTCCCCAGCTGACCAGCAGTCCGAAGGTTCCCCATCCCTGCTCTATACAGTGCAGAAAGGATGTCCAAATTTAAACTCTAATCCACTCTATGGCAGTATGTTGCCCTGCCATTAGATCATTAGCCATCTTCCTGCTCCTGCTGATGGGACAGCTGGATTGAACAATTTACCAACAAAGAAGAGAACACAGTGGGATCGCCCACAAGTAAATACCCAGAATTCTGTAGATTCATGGTCAAAGTTTACTTCCTGAGCAGCAAAGGACAGGATATGAGCACATTTGCAGTGCAAATGGATAACAGACTACGGTGGAGATGTGATAGGTTGTAGGGGTTAAAGATGATTACAACAATAATGGGAAAGGAAGTTGTTTTGAGAGACCATTGCTTTGTATGTAACTAGTATTTTTGTTTACTTGGGTTTGGGGGGGTGTTCAGGTTCTTCTTTGTGAGGCAAGGGCAGAAAGGTTGTGGTGTCTCCATCTCTGGAAGTTTTTAAATGCATATTAAGCAATTATTTGCTTGGGAAGTTCCTGTCTTTAAGGCTAGGGACAGACATTACACATAAACTGGTTTAAGTGATCAAAAACTGGTTTAAACCTGTAACAGAACAGATGTTCAGTGCACACTAACCAGTTTGAAAATGGCTGAAACCAGTTTGAGATAAACCTCATTGAATGTAGTATCAAACTTAACTCATTTGGGTCAAACCAGCTTATGCAATGTCTGTCCCAGACCCCTAGCTGGTTTAAACTAAACCACACACTCCCAGCATCCTGGCATGCTCTGTGGACTGGGCAGGGCTCTCTGCTCCACAGAAGGACTGGCCCCTCCCCTCTGCTCCCTGGCTGCAGCTCTGGCAAAGACTGAAGGCTGCTCCCCACACACCCCCTCACCACTCCCTGCTAAGCAGGAATTCCCCCCTCCCCTCTGCTTGTGGAGAGGTGTCTGTATATTAGCTAGCAGACCACATGCTAGTATCCTGCCAGAGCCGAGCCATGCCCCCTCAGCTCAGCCCAGTGAAAGGGAAGGGAGGGCTGCTTTAGTGCCCAATGGCTTCTACCCTGAGCCACTGCAGGCAAGCGCCTACATTTCTGGGATGTCTGTGTGTCACGGAGTGGGAACCTACAAGCAGCCATGTACTCGCTAGCACCCCCCTGCCATGTCAATTAGGCAATCCAGCACCCTCAACTCGCCCGCCACGTCTTTGATCTTAGGTTCAGTGTTGGAGGCTACCTACTTGCACCTATGACACCGTGCTGGTATTACCTCCATTCCAAATGGGGTGCTCTTACCCCAGCCTTATGGGCAGTGCGTGCCTCCGACCTCCCCTTATAGCACGCCCCAAGCCTTGCCGCTCTTCCTGGACATTGTCTGGTCCTGCGCCCTACTGGCGCCCCCTGGGCTGGCCTACAACCAGCGCCCTTTCTCTGGCGTCTCTGGGCTTTACCCATAACCAGAGCCCCTTCTCTGGCGCCCCTGGGCCTAACCCACAATCTGCACCCCTTCTCTGGCACCCCCCCCCCCGGGCTTGGCCCCCTTACCTGGATTAACTCTCTATATCAACTGGGCTCAGGCAGCCTAAGCCCTACCTGGCCCCTTCTGAGTCCTGTCAATGGTGACTGCCTGATTGGGCTCAGGCGGCCTAAGCCTTACCTGGCCCCTGCTGACTCCTGCCAATGATGGTTGTTCAACTAAGTGTGTCTCAGTAGGCTCAGGTGGCCAGAGCTCCTTCAGAGTTCTGTCAATGATGACCCTGACATCAAGTGTGTCCTGTAAGGCTCAGGGGGCCGGAGTCTTACCTGGCCCCTCTGGTCCCTAGGTCTCCCCTGTTGGTACGGGGACCCTCCAGACCACTCTTTAGCCTGTACCTGATTCGGGTGCCTGTCAATGAAACCTGCCGCCCGCCTTGGGGTGGCTTGATCTAATACGTGGCCCACCTAGGGCCTCTGCCGTGCCTCCCGCGCCCACTGCCCCCCTGTGGGGCCTTTGCCGCACCTCCCACACCCGTTGCCTTCCTGCGGGGCCTTTGCCGCGCCTCCCGCACCCGTTGCCTTCCTGCGGGGCCTTTGCCGCGCCTCCCGCACCCGTTGCCTTCCTGCGGGGCCTTTGCCGCGCCTCCCGCACCCATTGCCTCCTGCGGGGCCTTTGCCGCGCCTCCCGTGCCCGTTGCCCCCTGTGGGGCCTTTGCCGTGCCTCTCGCGCCCATTGCCCTCTCTGGGGCCCTTTGCCACGCTCCCCGCGGCTGGGGCTACAATTCCCCACACACCGAGCGCCCCTCCGGCACTCGTCTCAATGTGCCCACTGTGGCACTGCCCTCCGCGCCCCTGCTGGGCACCAGGAACTCCCCAAACCCCTGGGGGGCTCCTGTGAGGCCTCCTCACACCCCTACAGCCTCACCCGGTCCTCCGGTGTAACCATAAGTAAACCAAAGGGTCAGCCAGCCGGCCCAGCCCTGCCCCCTTCCGGTCACCTGACCGGCTGGTTGCCACAGCAACCTGTAGCTGCGCTGCTTTGCTGATTGACAACTCTCCTCTTATCCTTTAAGTCACAGGGCACCTCAGTACCCCTGTGACACTGTGCAATTACAAACTGGTTTAGCCTAACTAGGTTAGACTAACCTGCAAAGATTGAATCAATTCAGGCTCAGGCTTTTTGAATGTCTGTCCCTAGCCTAACAGGGAGTTAGATGAGATAATGACACCAAGTCACTTCCAGACCTGTTTTTCTATTAGTTTTTTCCTCTTAAAGAGCCATCACCAGGGTGAACTGAAAAAAGGCGGATCTCCAGAGGGATTTTATAGGATTACACTTTTTAAATTCAGAAGACACATTACAAATATCTAATCCAGGCATAGGCAAGATACAGAAAATTATGGAGAAAGAAGAGAATCCAGGGCACAAATTACATTTCAGCTCTTTGTTGCACTGGGTTGCAGAGGTGGGAGATTTGGCATTCTCAAGAATTTTTTGGTTGGTTTATTTATCCCTAAATGAGGTTGTAATTTTAGCCAGGTACCAAGTAAATGAAAATTTCAATTGATCAGAAACTGTGTTCTGGATCCAATGTTAATATGTATTGTGTTGCTCATCCACTTATCTAATGATATCAGATATCTTCACAATTATTTGAGACCAAATGAGATTATACCAGTATACACGCATGCCTATTCTTGGCTTCTCTGGTATTCCTAGTCAGCAGAATACCTGCACCGTCTAGTTTTGCAATCATCTGTTACTATTTATTATTATTATTTAGTGTTTTGATGGACTGCATAGTTCATTTCCCAGCCAGGTGGATATGTATCAGCCTAGCATGAGGCTGCTCCAAGTTGTTAGCAACTTCCTTGGTATCGTGCCAGGTTTTGCAGGATTCATCTTATTAACTCTGCCTCTGGGCTTGTTTCTAGCCATCTATCATTGGTTTCCCTTCCTGACCATACAGGATGGAAAAGCAAAGGCTGCTCCAGACACCTTACACAATGCCTCAGCATACCTGGAGACTTGCCAGTTTGCTAGGGTCCCTTATCTGAGTTGGCTGTGCAGTTTTAGCTAGTTTTCTGACATAAAGTCACTACCAATCCTCCACCCCCCAAAATAAAATTACCTCTCCATTTCGAAACTTACACATATTTTGATTGAGCTATAAAGCCTACATTCATTTATTGCTAAGGTTTACCTGTCCTTTCCTTCATTTGTCTCTGGGTACTACAGAGTTGCTTCCTTGCATCCACTGCCCTGTGTCTGCATGCAACATTATGCCTAAGTCCTTGAAGAGACATAAGGAATAGGACAGTGGAAAATCCCACAGTACCGTCTGCTTATGTTATGGTTAATGGGCTCACTTAGTGGTCAGAGAATCAGGTTTGAAATTGCAGAACTAGGCAAATTCAATAGAATGTGAGATCCCCTCCCCTCCCTGCATCAGCCCTCATCTTTTTAAGTTCCTCCCAAATGTTTAAAACTGGAAATGAGAGTCGAAATGTATTTCCATTTCCACAGACAGGATCAAGACCTTGCTTAGTTGATAGGTCTTATCTATATGTAAGTCTGTGTGCTGTGGGTGAGTCAAGAACTGTTTGAGGGAAAACTATAGCCTACAGAAGCAAGTGTGTGTGTGTGTGTGTGTGTGTGTGTGTGTGTGTGTGTGTGCACGCGCGCGCGCGCACATGTGAATGACTGTGCACATGTGTGTGCTTATGCAAACATACAATTATTTACATTATATACCCTGCAATTTGAGGATGGGGTGGGGGTAAAGGATGTGATAAAAGAAGCAGAAGAGGAAAAGAAGAAAGTTTCCTAGGCTATGGTTATATCAGAGGAAGAAGGAATGACAGCAGACATGGGGAAAGGACCTGCCAGAAGATGCAATGGAAGAAACAACATTGCTAAGCACAAACTCAAAGTATAAATTATATGGGCTTCCTCCATGACTTCACTGGACATAGACCAAGTCAGTAACTAAAGCAGACTGGACAGGTATCATTCACATAAGAATGAATTGATGTGCATTAGTCATGTTTGAGGAGAAAACACTACAAAAAAGAAGAAGAAATATAGCATCATTTTTTAAATTTGAAGCTGGCCTCATTGATATCATTCCTGCTGACTCCCTCCGTTTCAGACAGTACAGAAAACCCAGGAGAGGAATACAACTGTTTATAGGATCCAAAAGTACCTCTGACATCTTATTAGCGTGATCTGAAGATGATTCTATCAAATGAAGCACTTCACTCTTGCTACTATTCTGGTTTCTCTCCCTTTCCATAATTTATACTGGGTTGTCAACAAAATATGTAACACCCTCCAACCTCCACAAATTAACCA
This sequence comes from Crocodylus porosus, assembly GCF_001723895.1. NCBI lineage: Eukaryota > Metazoa > Chordata > Crocodylia > Crocodylidae > Crocodylus > Crocodylus porosus. Next base: position 40,738,407 of record NW_017728931.1, read on the forward strand.
AGCAAGAGAATTTGTAACAAGAACCCATAGAGAGTATATAATCATCTGAAGATATTGTGAGTAAACAAATAGAGAAAACAAAATACAGAGGTAGTGCATTCAAAATAAAATATCATAAAGTATTGATAGAGTGTTAGAAGTGTCATGCTGACTCGTACTCACCGAGACAGTTAAGCAATTCATTTATAAACTGCAAACTACATGGGAAAAAAATGGGGGTGGGAATAGTTGCTGATACTTCACATTTGAGTCCTCTATTTTGCCTTTCCACATCCATATCCACATAGTACAGCATTTTCTCTCCATCAGTTACCTTTGTGTGAAGAAGCCATTTTGGTTTATTCTGGTTAAGTACTTTTTTTTTTTTTTAATAGGGGTGCAGGAGCAGAGCAGTTAGCACTATTCTATAGGTGTGGTGTACCATGACTCTAATGTTACAACAGAGACTGCCCCATGTCAATTAATTCAGTTGTAAATGGCACCTGGTCAGTTGGTAACAGTCAAAGCCAAATTAATATGATGCTCGCAGTGTGTTGTATGTTGCTTAAGCATATTTTTTCTTTCCTGTTTTATAATAAAGCTGAATTAAAACTCCCTATTTTACTGGCCAATTCACTAAGCACTAATATTGCCACAAAGCCTGGAAGACAACTGATAGAAATGTCAACAGTCGGTTGTTGAAAGTGGAAAGGGAAAAGGAAAACCAACATACATATTGCTTAAATATTGTCAAAAGTGTGTGTGTGTGTGTGTGCGTGCACGCGATTGCAACTATACCAGTCTCCATTGCCAATGACTAATTTAGGAGTCAATAAACTTAATGGCAAGTGAGTAATCTAGAGGCATTTTCTACAAAGAACCCTGCATCAAATTTAAAAGTAATACAATGGATACCAATATAAACATTTCCTAATTTCCTAATGAAAAAACAAATCAAATATCCTGAGCCATGAACAAGGTAATATAGTTAAGAAATGCATACTGCGGACCTAATTTTCAAACGGACATCGAAACTGTGAATGCAGTTGAGAAGTAGGTCTCCTGGTGTTTGGTTGTATATGCAAAAGACATTTGTTCACCCAGTATAAACAACCCACCTAAAAAAACCTGCATCCCCAGATGTTAATTTAAAGATGGTTTACGTACTTATTCTAATCTGCATTCCATAGTTGCTGGAGGCTTTCTTTGTAACTAATAGATTGCATTGTTTCAATTCCCAATTACAAGATATGTTGTATTATTCCATTTCTCAGAAAAAAGTGAAAGTATCTATTCAGTTTTTTGCCATGTATCCCACAGAACAAACTCTTCAAACTACTTTGGGTTCAGCCAGAAGTGACAATTTTTGCCCAATCTGACCACAGGAAGTGGTCTATAGCCATAACCAAACACAAGTGCACAGCTGCTTCAAAAATGGCCAATCAGATGCAAATCCGAACCCTGAGATGAGGGGTCAGATGAAGACTTTTCAAAACAGAGCATCTTCTATAGCTTGCATCTGCCTGTCTCCCAGCCTGTTGCTGTTTTCACAATGGGAGGGGGGAAAGGGAAGCAGAGGGAGTTCAGTCTGGGTTTTTTTCAGTCCCAGCCAGATGGGTGTATTGGAGCGCCCTGAGGTGAGGGGAGGCTCCAATTCACCCACCCTACCCTCCAGTACTGGCTGGGAAACCTCTTGAATGAGCTCCTTATGCTCCCGTTCCCCCCATCCCATTCTGAAACAGGAACTGGCTGGGAGAGAGGAGGGAGCGTTGCTAGAAGAAACTGACTGCAGGCTCCCAGCCTACTGCTAGATTCCCCTCCTCCTTGGAACCAAGAGTGAACACTTCCTACAAACCATTCTCATTCACAGCATGGAGCTGTACTTCTGTCTGCACCCATTGAGAAAAAGTGCAGTGATGCTATAAATACTATTTACATCATGCTGCCATGCGATATCAAAATAATTTGAAGAAGGTTCCATAGGCAATCCTATGGGTCTGCCCTAATGAGAGAAGAAGGAACACTCAATGTTTGGAACGATCAGTAAAGCTAATATAAGATCTACCCTTTGTCTACTGTTTAGTTTCAAATGCAGAAAACATATACAAATATGATTCAACCTCCTGCTGAGTCTCCTTCTATACAAATGAAAAGTGGGACGTAGATGAGATGGAGGTCTTATCCATATTTTACCTGGTAATGAACTCTCTGCGTAGTAGAAGATACTGACTGTAGGTCCTAATAAGAGAATAAAAGAAATGGAAATGACAATTAGGCCATAAAAGAAACTTATACTAATTAAGAACTGAGTAGATACCACAAACAATTTTAAAAATACTAATTTGCATTTTAAGTATAAGTTGTGATTATGTTTGCATTCCTTCTGCGCTTACTTCTGACCAGTATTCTAGTAAAAAAAAAAGTATTGGCACCAGCACTCATTTTATTCATAGAATATTAATTGAGTACTGAAGAACACTGGAAAGCACATTTTAATTTAGAAACACCTAGCCCAGAAATCTGATTGTAAGAAATTATATGAACTATCATATATTTACCCCAAAAGGGGACCATGACACACATGACCCAAACCAGTCTGAATTGAGAATAATCAAGAACTACATGGAAACAAATTAAAGCCTAAAAATTATTAGCAGATAGTCTTTTGCAAATGCTTTTCAATACTGAGGAAAGGAAGTTACAAATTATTCACAGTGAATTCTCCCAGGTTTAAAACAACACAATCTCAAAAAAGATGCAGAGCCTAACACATTTTTGGAGGCTCTTTCATTTTAATAGGAATCTGTCAAACGGCCTAGGCCAAAAGCGTGACCTACCAAAAAGCAGAAGATGTCACTTGCCCTAATACCATCATGGACAGGATTAAGAGGACCCAAGGCCACCTACATCTCCTTGTGAGGCTTGCCCAGACAGCAATACTACTGTGTTAATATGGCTCCCCTGCCCTGCGCTGCATGGGGGGCTCTTCCATGAGCCCCCAAAAACCCCAAGGCTGATTCAGGAGCCTGTGAGTCAAGCAGAAGGGGTGGGGGAGTTGTTTTTTTTCTTAAAGGGCCAGAGCTAAGGTAGGCAGAGCAGCCATTCAGGGGCTGGAATAGCAGGCGGGGGTTGGAAGGCTTGTGCCAGAGCCGGTCATTCAGCATGGGGCAGTGGGGGTCAGCAGGGATTGCCCCCCCTGCCTGGCAACACCCAGTGAATGGGGGCTTATTTTTTTTAAAGGACCGGGAGCTGGGGTGGACAGGGCAACCTCGTGGGCTGGGGGCAGGCAGGAGATGGGGCCTGGCAGGGGTCCCCCTGTGGTCCCCTCCCCCCCTCCAGCCCCTCTTCCCCCCACCCCCTACTTCTCAGCTCACAGTCCGGGTCCAGCTCCCTGCTGTAGTTGGCGGGCACTGCCCGAATCACTGAAGTCCCCACATATTTTCCGAATCGATTCAGACCTTTTAATCGGTCCTCTGATTCAATTCAGATTCAGAGATTCGGCTGGCGAATCGGGCCGAATCTCCTCCAAATTGAATCAGCACCCGACGCTTTGCACAACCGTAGTATGCAGAAGCTTTACATTTAAATTGCCCTAAATGTAACCTAAATGCCTGAATGTGCAAGTTTTGACAGTGTTTGTACCCGAAAGCTTGCATAAAAGATTTGTTTTCCAACTATTTGAGTTGGTCTGATAAGAGATATCAGATTTACCCGAAGAACCTTGTCTGCCAAGTTTTCACAGGGCTTAAGTTGTCCGAAAAATGACACACCTGACATAAAGGTAGCTCTTGTCAGATGAGAACTAACTTTACACTGGCAATGGGGTTAACCCAGCATAATCAACACTTGTAGCCATTCCCAGCACAGCCCCCGGGTTGGGAAAACCCAGCCACTCTCCACAGACCTAGGGCTGTGCTGCTTTTACTTCCCACCTGACCAGGCTTCTCTTTACCCATACCTTTCTTCCCCATACCCTTCTGCCAACTAGCTCCACAGCGTTCGGGCAGTTTATATTATTGTAAGTGTTGCTCACTGGAACTTTGGATACTCTATCCTCCAGACCGTCATGCCTCCTAAATTCTTAGGAGACAATTTGTCAAGAGAGGAAATAAAGCACTTCTTTAACTGCCCAAATAGTCACTCAGAATGAGCTCAACCTTCTGGAAGCACCTAGTTCATATTTGGAATTGTCACCAGTTTATCACAGATGCTGTTGACAGAGCAACTTGCATGTTAATATTATATCATCTCTGCTGCATAACCAATTCTGTTCTAACATCATGATATTTATCCTTACATGAACAACCTAGGTTTTCCTAATCATTTATTTGAATTAGAAACCGACACTATTTTGAAACAATTCCTGTGAAGTCCTGCTCTCCTAAGCAAATTTCAGTATCGATAAACACAGTTCACATATACCAGTTTTTTTATATTGCTTTTCCATGTTGCTTAAATTGATCCAGCACTCCTTTTCATTTTCTACCCTAAAAATGTTGGATAGTGCTGGATACCCTTACTTAAAAGCCTTAAAATGATTAAGGACCTTAAGATTATTTTGCTTCAGCAGTAGGCACTCCTTATATGCTGTGGTTGTAGCTAGTAATCATCTAAGCTTCAAAAAGGTATGATGCAAGTCAATGAACAAAAATCAAAATAAGCCACAACTCACCTCTTGCAGACGGTCAATATACATACGACAAGTCTCCAAGTCACAATCTCCTCGTACAACTACAATTCCCAGAGGAATGGCTGCAGGGTCAAAAAAATTAAACTTTAAAGAAATCTACAACTCTCTGTCATTCTTTTCTCGTTTTGTTTTTTTATAGGTGTTTTGCTGTCAATTTTGCACTTTTGTATTTTTCAGCTTGTCTGTGCTTAGCATGCTGCTAATACTTAAGAAGCTAATATGGCTCTTCTACTTTATACTCTTCTTTGTCTTTCATCACCATCAATTACATTAACACAACCAAAGAATAGTACCTCAACAAAAAAATCTTGATGGTATTTTTCTAATGCATTTCAATAAAGAAGTGATGTTTCTTTTTTAAAGTACTGTTATGGCAGTTTTTAAACAATTTCAAGTTAATGAAAAATAAAAGATCTGAGAATCTTAAGGACCATCTACTTTATAACCTAATTTTTCTTCCATTAGTTGTGTTTGTTGTTGTTGCTTGTTTGCTTATTTTTTAATGGTAGATCTGTTTTGGAGTTAGGTACATCAATAACAAGTCATAGGTGATCACTAGCCTGAACATACTTGTTTATTAACAGAAGGCTACCACTGATATGGATTTTATAGTTCTATATTAAGCTAATTTAGGACAATTACAACTGAAACAATATTGGAGGAAACAGTCACATAAACACAAGCAACCGGGCTTGACTACATTCTTCCAAAACTGATATTAAGCATTCACAGGCCACCTTCCACCAAATTATAACCAGAGCTGGAATAAAATACTCTGTCAAAACTTTTCTTACAAAGAAATCTTTTCCATAAACAGAAGTTTCCACCAAAATAATCAATTCTCACTTTTTCTTGAATAAGCAAAAAAGAGAAAGAACCTAAAAAATGTTTTCCCTGAACTGCTTTTCAGGAGGCACTACTTTTAACAGCAGAAGAACATTTCAGACTCTACAACCTTTTGTTCCTAGACCCTTACAATGGAAGGATACTGTGAAGGGTGGTTGATCTTACTTTAATAAGATCTCATTAAACAGGCAGAAGCAGCAAGACCTGTGTAGCCTGAATTCTGGAAAACAGAGCCATTTCAAAGTCTTCCCCCTTCTTGGAAAGACCTTAACCTAATAGCATAAAAGTAACTAAAGACCCAGCTAGGAAGCAGCAGGAAAGAGATTAATATAGTCACAAGAAATATTCCAGGAAAGGATAAGACCCATTATCTCCAGAAACAAGCTAGTTAACTGGACAATGAGGAGCTGTGTAAAATTACTGACAGTGCCAAGATAAATAGAAAGACTAACTGTGCTGCAACTGCTCTTGTAATTCAAAATGATTTGGTTAAAAGGGCCCCTGGGATGTTTGCCTATTGAGAAGTTCTTCATTCTGATAAGTGAAGGGACAGGTAATGACAAGAGAACAAGAAGGAAGGGGGTAGGGGACAGAAGGAATGTCTTTATGGTTCCCCTGACCCACAGAGGCTAGAAGAATGAAGAAGTTTAGAGAAATGTAATGGTTTCAGATAAGGCAGGAGGACTTCTTCAGTAATCAAGCCCTGCAGTGGCCCTAGCAGCCAACCCAGTAAGCAACAGTGGTATTAACACCATATTCATAATAACATTTTATTATGTTTAGAAGCCTAGGAAGAAAGGTTGGATGGTCTCTCGAAGCCAGGAAGAGAGAGGGTGACTGAGAAAAGAAAAAAAGGAGAGATGGGAGAAAAACAGACAAGACCACCAGAGAAGACAGAGAAAATTATTTATTCTTTCTAGAATAATGCCATAAAGCATGTTTTCAAATTCTGATGCCTGAGACCTTTCATTACAAAGAAGAGCTGAAGGCAGGCGAGGGTAGCACCTTAGGGCCCTGCCATAAGTTCAAACTAAAGCTGAATGGAAACCAGTGATAAAGCTGTCACACACTTTCAAGCACTAACTACGTAGCTGGTTGGCTCTTCTTATAGCTGGATGGACATTTTATGGCATGGTAATTACTTTGCATGTGTGGCCAGTCTGAATATATTGCGCAATTAACCAGTTAATTGTGCAATATATGTAAGGCATGGCAGCAGCCTTAGAAACTAATTTGTTCAAAAATGCACAATTGTATGTAGATAACAACCTACTTCATTAGACACTATAAAGAAGAGCTGGTGAGGACAGCCTATAACTGTGCTGAAGGTTAGGTGCATTTTATTTGTTCAAGTGCTCTAGATACAGACTAATTTAGTTTAATCCACAATTATTGGAGACCTGCAAGCACTTAAATGTACTTAATGGCAACCCAGTTTCAGGTCTGTAGATCCCACTATGCAGACCTGCTAAAATGATAGCCTGTAACCTTTTACAGCATAACCAGCAAACCACAAAAGACAATGCTGAGTCCAACAGCAGCTGGGCAGTTGTGTATATCAGTGATCCATACAATTTTACCATATTTTTTATTTTTTGTCTATGCAACTATTCTCTTGACTAAGAAAACTATGTGCCTAAAGGGGACTGTAACAGGGTGGTCTGTTTCTTTAAGAGGAAGCAGTCAGCCTTATTGAGAGAACCCAGCAGAGCATTTGGAGAGACAGGGAGTATCTTGCTAGGAACTTTAAAAAGCTCCTAAAAGGGTAAGCAAGAGAGGAAGGAGGAAGCTGTGGCCATAACTTCCCTTGCTATAAGAAAGGAGCCACGCTAGGACCAGAGCCAAAGGGCTCCTTGTCAAATGTGTAGGAGACGGGAAAAGGGCTTTTTGTTTTGCTTGTTCATTTGTTGGATTGTTTGTTGCCTAAAGATGGAACTACTTGACAGGACTGTCTGAGCAGCTCTGCAGGAAGCGAAAGCCCACCTGCAGAAGCCAGAAGGCTAGGTAACCCGCTCACAGGGACCAATAGCTTGACTTACTGAAGCAATGCAGGTAACAAAAGATTGACGTCATTATCTATCACAGCTCCTGATAACTGTGCAGGGAGGAACTTGCAAACATATGGAATTTTACGTAAGTCCACAGATCCATCAGAGATGAAAAAGTTAGTAGGCAACAGATAATTTAACTATGACATTCCCAAAAAAGGAGCATTTGCATTAAGGAAGAGCATACTGTGCTTTTCAAACTGCAGAAAGAACACACATTATGTCCCATATATCCATTTTCACAGGATATTAATAAAAGAATTTTACAAAAATTCTAGTTTACCTAGTTGCAAGGATGAGAGCAATACTTATACCAGACTGGTGTATGGATCCTATGCTAAAGTAACCAATTATCAGAATTGTAATTGCTTTAAATACAGGTAGGAATAAGTGTATACAGCAACTTGCATGCAAGAATGTCAAAATGTTTTGCCACTGGTTGGTGCAGCAGATGCCATTAATGAAAATGTTTACTAGCCAGTTCTGAGAAGTAGTGCTGTAGTTATTACCTGTTCTAAATATTGCCTGCGATATCTGAGCCCACATCTACATGATGACTCAGGAAGTTTAAAGTGAATCAACTGAAGGTATTAACTCAATATATATACAACCCATTGGGTGTATAATCTTATTCAAGAGTAAAAAAGGCCTCAAACTTTCCAGGAAGAACCTGCATAGACCATCTCTGAAAACATTAATTTGTACCATTTGGTAATTAATGGCCACTCTGTACCAATTTTACAGATGGATGAACTGGAGCAAAGGAGGAAAAAACACTGTAGTTTAGAATTTTGCTAAAAGCAATGGATAAAATTAGTAATAGAAGACTGGCAGAAAGATCCTTTGAAGGGAAATTAAAACAAGCACAGATATCCTAAATATTATAAAGCGAAAAGACCATTAGAACAGCTCACATGAGAGACAACTGATGTCATAACTAGGGCAGCTTAGAACTGTTCACCAACCATGACAAATTAAAACTTTTCTAAACTTCACCTTCCCCCCAGCCCAGTCATTTTCTATCAACTTCCCTCACAGGAAATATACAGGTCCAATGTCTGTCAGTACTGAATGACCCCATCAAGACACCTTTTGGTGAAGCAAACTGGATATAGAGAAGGGGAGACTGACATTCAGGCATATTAGAGTAGAGCTGTAAGCCAGGCAGCATGCTCTGGATGGTCTCCACCCTGCATTTGATTGCTGTAACAGGTTTGTATTATCCCTTGTAGTAAGGTAGCTTGGCTCTGGACTAGTTCTTCCAAGTCTTTGATCCTCCCTAACTGTATTTAGCTTAGGTTTGATCTGGTAATCTGGTTCTCTGTGGTCTATCATTTGGGTATCTGGCCCTTCTCCATTCTTTGCTGATTACAGCTACTGTACAGTTACGAGTCATGCTCAGTACAGGACAGAGGTCACTTAGGAAAGGTGTCAGCCACAGACACCACAAAAACTATCCAGCTGTACCCATGTGCCTAGTGCACAGTTTGATTAGTTTAAACTGCATCACCCCACAGGTGGTTCTTTTTTTTTTGATGCCACCAAAATTATATAGGTGGCATCTATGCCTAAATTCCACTCCATGCAGAAGAGAGAATGAGGTGGAGGGGGGAAGGGGAAGAATTAAGAAACTGGCTTCCAGATCCCTGATCCTCATGGCCCTTGTGCCAATCAGAATTAGATTTGCTGGCCTATCTAGCTTGGGCAATGATATAGGCCAGTGTAGGCATGGCAGAACAGAGCTTCTATACCAACTCACTGACAATCCTATACTGGGAATGCACTGTGGCAGCAGAAAAAACAAGAATATTACAAAAACATAGGAAAAGTACATAGATTAAGTAAATAAGACAGGCAGACTAAGGATCGCCAATATTCTATATCCCAGACTATTTCTGATAAATCTCTTTGCTCATAATCATACAAATTTAAATCAAGTTTTAGCATGAGGGTGGATGGAGGCCACATCAGTCTGGCTGCTGCCATGCACAAGACTGTATAATGCAAATATACCTTGAAAGCTAGCTGCTACAGTTATCAGTGATTTCCAAAGTCTGCATACAATTAGATATGGGATTTACAAATAAATGAGGACACTCCCACCTACCAACCATCCATTATGTTGAATCCCTAAAGCTAGTGAAATGTTTAATATTGCCAAGGATACAAATGGAAAGGACTAAAACCCTTGCACATTACCACCAAGAAAAGATAAAATTAAATTAACTTTCCCATTTGTTGTTGCTAAGGGATTCAATTTGTGATCCAAACAACCCAATTAGCCCACTAAAATCCTGAACAAAACAGCTTCAAGATAGACTATTAAGGTAGGTGTGAAGTCCTCGAAAGTATTCCACTTCCTACCTACCTCAAGGAATTACAGAGATTATGTTATGTGTTTGGCTGTAAATGTTTAATGCAGTGAATAAAGGATCTTATGTGCTGAGGATGTTCAAAAGATGTAATTTTCCTGAGGGGTTTCCACAGACATTAGAAACCTGAAGGGCCAAGTCATCACAGTAAATTCCCTTGAATCCTGAGCCGGGATTGTAAAATACAAAACATTTTTATTAAAGGGATCAGCTGTTAAAGTGTGGTTGTGGTCCACACACTGAGTACATATAAATGACACATCCATACCTGACTGCCTCCACAGATCATTTCTGCTTATTTTACTAACAAGAATAACATTTTTTCCCTTACTGCTATCAGCATCAGCATTTCCCATATTAGCTCAATATGGGAAAGAGCTTAGTCTTCCTAACTTAGATATCATTGACAAACTGACATCACTCAGGAATTTCTACCTATAAAAACCTTATTATTGGTTAGGAAGCAAGACACAGAAAGGACAATTTTTCACATACCAGACTGAGTTTTCAGGGCACATGGTTAAAACTGAGTGCATCTGAAAAAGAAATCACCTACAGCCTGTGAGCTGAATCTGGCCCCAACAAGTGATTTTATCTGGCATGCAAAAGCAAAACATCAATTGCAAATGCAGCAGGGGCAATCAGCAGTGGGGAAAGCCGCCCCATTAATTCATTTATGAATATGGTTTGCTGCCCCTAAAAGGTTGCTGGCCTCTGATCTGCAGAATAAAAATGGAAACATTTATAAATACAAATATGGAATCTACTTGCACGAGGCCAGCTAAAAAAACCACTACAAAGTAGTTTTTGACTGGCCTTCTACAGGTAGATAAAAAGATAGGTACTAAAAGAGCCCCAACTATGCCCTTATGGGTTAAGCACAAATATTCTGTAAGGTTTCATAGTTTCTAGGGTCGGAAGGGACCTGAATAGATCATCTAGTCCGACCCCCTGCCATGGCAGGAAAGAGTACTGGGGTCAAAC